>NC_135848.1:6559327-6596827 GCF_029677425.1 Wolffia australiana | reverse complement strand
CTCCCACCATCGATATCACCTTTGATTGCTCTGGACACATCTACGCAAAAAGGTTCTGGCATGCAAATACTGACGAGGTACGTCAACCCTCTGCCAGCCCGTCTCTTATTTTCTGCAGTATATTCTTGCACTGCCTCCACCGCACTCGGGTTAGGTATAGGTGAGAGGGACAGGTTGAGAGATAATTGCAATAAACTAGAGCGCCTTCTCCTTTGGTACGAGTCGGGCTCGCCCGTCATGTGTGGGCAAACCCAGTGGAGTTGTTGTGTTCGGCGCCATAATCATCCTTGCCCCTTCAAACGAGGCTCGAGATGTCTACCCCCATCTCCACCGTGCGACTCCGTCAATCCCGGGAGTCAGTACTCTCTGTTAGTCGGCACTTGCACGTACCATAATTAGACGCATCGTGCATCGCATCATAGTTCATTTCCGCTTTAGGATTTTTGGTCGATGATGCCACTGTCGTAGATCGAGGCCATTATCCTTTACTGGCACTGAACCATCATATTTGGTGTCAGTCGAATGACGTCCTAGACGACGTCCGACATCATATATCATCATATAGATTAATTCATGTCGGATCGATTTTACCCAATCGATAGGTTGAGTCTCCAACACGTGGGGTGCCAAGCTACACCTCGTTTCCTAGAAGTTACAAAGGAGTGTGTATTGACTCACTCATGGAACCTGTTCATCATCAGTTACCGTGTATGTATAATCCCTCATCCACTTGACGCTCCTTGGACGACTTAGGGGATGGTCAACTGTCAAACCCTAATCGGTCATCTGAGTTAGTACTGATGCATTCAGAAATCATTGGAGAACTCTTCTCTGATATTTCACTGCCTTGGCCAAGGACTTCATCCCATCATCTTCCTTGAGCTGTCACTTTTTATACCGAGGGTGGACGATCACATCTTGACCACTCAATCATCTTCGTGAACTTCTTGATGTATGCGAACTAAGACCGTTTAGACTCTCATGATTAGAGACTCGTTGGCCATAGCCAAAGTACAACCGTCCGTCCACAAGACGTCTTTGGTGTCTCAGGTCTAAGGACCACTTATACAACCATGACGTGAATCAACCTGATTGACAGTTTGGTATAATACCATTCAGGGATTCGTACGTATCAATTCAATGAACTCTTTCCACTAAAGAGCACCCACTCTCTATCCTTAGTGTCTCCACACTAATGGCTATGGGATCGGCCATACTCATCATTTGAGTGAGGCTAGATAGTGCTATTCTATCCGTATACTTCGATGTCCTTCTTGCGTATCCTTCGAATAGGAATGTTTAGAATACATGCTTAAAGACTATTGATCGTAGTATTACGATCTCATTATAATTCACTTAGTCCGATCGTGTATTCATGGACTTCATTATAAGCATCACAGGTGCACTATAATGAATATGTTCTATTAATGAACATGGAACAAGATGTGGAATGTGTGATTGGCTTGCCGGCCACATATATTTCCATCATCTCTCTCAATTAAAATTTTGATAAAGATGAAAAGATTCCTTAACCCTTATTTATTTTAATATTTTGATAAAGATGAAAGTGATAAGCAAGAAATAAGGGGTGAATTATCCAATTTTGATCCCTTATCGTTGTCAATTTCAACTTATATAATAAAATTTTTGACACCCTAAACTTAAGATGTATGATGATGAGTATAGGGGTCATCCAAGGGAGGCTAGGAGGGCAATTCAATTATTGATCCAATTAAGTGATATGGCCCTAATTAGGGTTAATTTAATCTTCAATAAATATCAAATTACCCTAATTATATGAAGAATCCAGAAAGGAGGTAGAGGAGATGGGAAGAATAGAAGAATTAATGTTTCTCTAAATTGACTTCTTTGATCTAATAAAAAGGATCAAGGGAGTCAAGTATAGAGGTTAAGAAGAAAATTTAGAGTCAATTTGTTTTTGGGGGAACTGGGTATCCCAATTAGCTCACTACTCTCTCATAAATATAATCTATTCTTGCCTAGAAATTAAACTCTTTTTTGTTATTTTTTTGTTCTTAATGTGCAATTGGAACTGTTAGCTCAATTCAATTATCACTCCTATTAATCCTAGTAAGGGCTTGTACGCTCAAGCCAAGCGATTTAGAATTCTAGACTAAGACCAGAAAGAACAATCAAGAATTTCACTAAAAAATAATCCCAAATACACTAGAATTCAAATACAATGAAGTAAAAATACACAATAGAGTTGATCATGGCTGGTTCTCCTCTTTGTCTTGCAGCTGTGAAAGAGCTCCCTCCCTAATAACCTCCTCAGCTTGAATTTTGGTTCTTATACTTTGGTTAAATGGTCAAAATTATCATTTTACCCCACACTTCATTAATTTTTATCCATCGATGTAGACTTGATCTGATTGATCCAACCATATAGTTGGAAAGAAGAATTAACATGAGCAAGCCCATAAAATTTGAGCGCAAGCTGACTTTAGGATAAAGAGTAATTAATAAATGACTACTGACCAATCCTAGCCGTTGGATCAATATTTCATTTATTTAATTAAATTTTGATTTACTCAAATTTCATATTGTTTCTGATTGGCCAGCGCCATATGTACAGAAGTGTGGCGGCTTCTCTCTCGGCGTGCCTTGTACCCCCTTCCTGTGCTTTTTTACAAACGATGCCCTCTGGCCTTGACACGTCACCTTCTATGCGTGCATATTTGTATGCACAGCACGGGCTGTGCACCTATTCCCATCAAGAATTGGGGCAGCCAACGGCATTAAATCCATTGGATTCTACTCCGACGGACTAGATCTTGCCATGTGGTGCCGCAAACTCACTTTTTTGAAAATGTGCACAAAAGTCCTTGCTTTTAGTCACGCGCACAAACCAATGCTGCCCCCAAAATAATTGTCAATATGTCCCTCCACTCTCTCTCCTCCATATTTCCATGAAAATTGCAAAAAGAACCCCTAGAAAAATCCTTTTAAATTTTATAAGACTTTAAAATTATTTTTTATTGGATATTTATGCCTGTATCGCTTACCGAGAGCTGTTTTAAGGGTATACTTGCAACCGAATTATAAAAAAGTTCTTCCGACTTTAGAAATTCCTTAAATATCCTATTTTCCAAATAATTATACCCTTTCTATTTAAAAATTTCTTTCTTTCTCAAATAAATTCCCGAAGAATTCAATAAAATGCTAGAAAAATCTATAAAATTCATAAATTCATCCCCACATTAACATTAAATTTAGTTTTTAAACCTGCCATTTTAATTTAAACAGAGTTACTCCAAGTTTAAATAAATTCCATAAAATTCATAAATTTACAGAAAATTGGGGTAAAATCAGAATTCACTTGGAATAGTAATTAACATGTAAATATATGATAACAACCCTATTTTCAACTCTTTAAATGGATAAAAATGTGCTAATTACTTGAATTAAACAATGAATTTAGGATGTTATCAGAAAGCTTTCCTTAACCCCTCTCTCTTTATATTTTGAAAATATGAAAATATTCCATAATATCGCTCTTAATATTTTGAAATATCAAAATATTCCATAATCCATATCTAGTGATATTTTAAAAATATGAATGTATTCCTTAACCCATCTCTCTTATATTATGAAAATTATGTGAATATTCCCCAATCCTTTGCTCTTTCTCGATATTATGAAAATATGAAAATATTACTTCAGCCATCTCCCTACTAGTATATGAAAAAGATGAAAATATTCCTTATTTCATCTATCATTCGGCCCTATCTTCTCGTTTGCACGTTGTTCCCTACTTCCACTTTCTCCATTTTGGATCTATATTCATCTCTTCCCTGACCAAAACTTCCAAATTAAATACTTTAAATTTCCTTAATTATCCTTTACAAATTTCTTTCTTACGTGAGCTTAAGTTTTCTAATTATCCATTTTAAAATTTAAAAACCAATTTTAAGAAATTTTGGGAAGTTATCATCATTCTCAAGTATGTTCATTAAATTCATATTTATATTATTATCTAAAAAATAGATTATCTTTTATTCCTTCTCTATTTTCATTTTATATAATTGTTTAAGGACAAACTTACACATGATCATCATGAATATAATTTATTTAAGGTGAGATATAACCAACTGTTTGGTTTTTTTGTTTGATTGTTTGATAGGGAGTATTATCTTTGCTTTCTCCTCTTTTTACGACATACAAACTAATATAGTAGCCGAGTCTATGGCGATACGTGATGGTTTACTCCTATGTAAGGAACGAAACTTTCATCATGTTGTCGTAGAATCAGACTCATAAGTATTAGTTAACATGCTTCGTGCAGGTGAATGCTCCCAGTGGCAAGTGCAACGGGTATGGCAGGACATCATGCAATGTCGCCCCCGCACAACTAGTGTCCGTCACCAGGTGCGCGAGGGAAATCAGATAACAGATGCCCTTGCCAACCATGCAGTACATACACAAACCCCTTCCTCCCTTTTCCTTTCTTGGCAGGCACTCCCTCCGACAGTTCGTGGATGCTATCTCGTTGAACGCCTCGGCTTGCCGACGCTTCGTCTGTGATGCACATTGTTGAAGGACGGCCCATGGGAGTGGCAGATAGCATGGAGTGCTGGAGGCAGGAGAGTTCACCCCCTCGCATGATAGTTCGTCAAGTCGCGCATGTCCACGATGACAACTGCAAACGGCGGGGCGGACTACGCACTCCACTTTTGCATCGCGATGAGGGCTCCCCCAACTCCTACTTGCACGGGTGACCATCTCTCGACCTTCACTATGTAACACCTATGTACTTTTCCCTGCAACATGGGCGTGGGCGAGTAGGGCCCGTGTGTAATTAGGACATGTACGCTCGCTCCACGTCTAAAAACAATGAAAACACTACATTTTAACAATAAACACCCCCTGGCTGGCGTCTAGGGCACGAATGGATCAGTTTACGGGCACAACCGCAGGGTTGGACGTACTCGACACTGTGATTTTGCCCGTAATTCAAAAAAAAGGGACCAGAACTGTACTAACAAATGAAATGGACCAGGTCTGGACAATGAAAGGTCTGACCTGAACGAAATCCAGTTTAGTGTACACCTTGACTGGTTTGGAAAGTACAAGACCAATACCAATAACTTAAATCTCTACTCCATGTCACTACTCTACCAGATTGGGAGCCAAGGCTTTGAAGTTCCAAATTATCCCATAATAATAATCATTTTATGTTACAACTTTTCTGAGTTCCATGTTGAATGTCTTCTGAGTCTCCTTTACATAGTATACAAATTCCTAGTGAACCAATGTTTTACATACGTTCCGACTTCTCCCTTCACAGTTACATCATATTTTCAAGTTTTGAAAATACCAACTATAGTTAATATTAGCTAATAAATGGACACACAGGAATAAAAACTCGATCACCACAACCATATTTAATCCATATTTTAAAATGCACCTAAGACCAAATCTTAAAATCACTTTTCATTGGGGAATTAAAAATTTATGAGTACTAACCATCGTAATCTGCATTCACTTTTAATTGGGAATAAAAGCTTTTGAATATCCTCTGTAGTTAGATTATTTTACAAATATGCCTAAAACAAACTTCTAGAATTAGTTAAATGCGGGAATAAAGATTTTATGAATACCACCATTTTTATCATATATTAATGAAAACACAAGAATCACTTGGGTAACGCGAGAACAAAAAACCTATTGAAACCCAACCATAATTAGTTCATATTGACGAATAAACTTAGAACTTGCTTCACGAATTATTTTTAACGGGGCAATAGTAACTTTTTGAATAGCACAGTTTGATATCAGTCCTTAAAAAACTAATTCTAAAAATCATTTTTAATGCGGGAATAAAAACTTTATGAAATGCATCCCCTGTTAACTGATGGATAAATAAATATCCAGCATAATATAAATAAACTGGGACTAAAGCGACAGCGGTCCATGGTAGAGGGACAGGAAAGAACAAGGAATCAGTAAATCTCATCGTCAGGGACTTCGGGGATGAGGAACTTACGAGGGTCCTTGGCGAGTTCCTCATAGTTAACGCGTGGCTTCACGCGGTCAGGGACGGGTTCGAGGGGGATGATGGTCTCGCCATCAATGACTCGGTCAATGAGGCCATACTCGACGGCCTCCATGGGGGACATGTAGCGGTCCCGGTCCATGTCCTTCTCGACCTGGTCCAGGGGCCGGCCTGTGAACCCGGACACGATCCTGGTCACATTCTTCTTGCTGTGCATGATCTCTCGGGCCTGGATCTCCACGTCGATGGCCTGGCCGCTCGCGCCGCCCAGCGGCTGGTGCATCATGATCCGCGCATTGGGCATGGCCAGCCGCTTGCCCTTGGCCCCCCCACCCAGCACAATTGATGCCGTCGACGCCGCAATGCCCAGTGCCACTGTTGACACATCAGCCCGCACCAGCTGCACCACATCATAGATTGCCATCGTCGCGCTGCTCATCAACAAGAGGAAAAGACATCATCTTCCATCACATGGCAAGACAAGCAATAGTACACACTTCTTTCTAGATTTTTTCCTTATTTTTTTTGGAAAAGTTGGATTTCGAACAAAGGATATCGTTTTCCATCATTTACCAAGCAAAAATGCACACTCATTTCTGGGTTTTTCCTCAATTTTAAAACTCGGACGTTAAGAAGATATGACATCTTCCATCATTGGGCAAACATGAAGAGAATACGTAATATTCCATCATACGGCAAACATGAAACACATTCCTTTGTGGGTTTTGCCTTTTTTTTGGGAACAGGGAAGTTCGGAAAATATGACATGTGTCATCATCGGGCAAGGAAAGAAAATATACATTCCTTTGCAGGGTTCACCATTGTCTCCTTCGTTGTTGAATCAATTACCTGATTCTAATTAACGGGCTTGGCAATCTAATCAGAAACGGTCAATCTCAGAACTCCAATCATCATCATCATCATCATGGATGACGACTGGATGATGACAATAAAAATGGTGAATGATTGGATGACGAGAACAATGAGGCAGTTGTTATCATCATCTCTATCGTCCACTTGACTTCATCATCTATGTTCGGCTTGAACAAAAGACAATTAGTTAACAATGGTTTTCGTCATGAACAGAAAAATGACGATGATGATGGAGATGGATATGATACAGCTACATTGTACACGGAAATCTCACAGATAAATCATGGTTTATTCGAAACAAAACCAGTGATGCCATTGATCCAAAATTGAACTTTGGTAATGGCCTTTCGCAGAATAGCACAAAAGGATGACGATGGTATGTGATCAACACATACCAGTCAACTAATTTAAACAGTTCCTAAGATTTCATTTTTTGGAGAATAATAACCAAGGAAGACGATGATAATGACAGATTAGAAACATGGTTAGCCTATCGCTAGGCAATCATTAAGCATGAGACTGCTTCGGAAACTGATAAATACTAAGCGTCCGGGAATTTGGAAATTCATACAAATTCGAAATTACACGTTTTGATGATTAATTCCCAGAAAAAAATAACTAATGAACAATCCAATATCGGAGAAATCCGCCCATCATCCCCATAAAAGACGTAACTCAAAGGCCATTAAAATTATAAAACATTAAATCCATTTCATCACGAAAACCCACAAGCGGAAGTAGAATGACGCAGAAGACACCAACATGGGTTATACCCTAATGACGGTCTTCTAACCCAAGCGACACACAATAAAGGAAAGTAAAAAAAAAAAAAAACAGATGAATCAAAACAAAGAGGGTCAATAACATATCAAAACGCGATCAAATTTGAGAAATTCACTCACCTGAGAGAGCCTCCAGGGGAGTTAATGAAGAGGCGAATGTCCTTGGTGGGATCCTGGGCGTCCAAGAGCAGGAGCTGGCTGATGATGGCGTCCGCGACGAAGTCATCGATACTACTCCCCAGAAACACAATCCGCTCTCGCAGAAGCATACCCATCACATCAGAATCCGCGCCGCGAGGAGGTCCGGCCGGCGGAGCGGACGACGCAAACGTCCCCCGCGCGAACTCGAGACGCAATCCATTGCGCGCGGGCGGCGCCGCCGAGGACGCCCTAGTCGCGGACAAGCAGGAGGAGGCGAGGAATCTGACGCCACGAGGAGATGATCTGCACGCCCGGGGCTTGGAGGACGCCGCGAGGGATGAAGATGCCGCCGGAGTTGATACAAAGAGGGCCATGGCGAAGGGATTAGGAGCTCGGCTTCGTATCTCTTCGGCTGAGGGCAAGACGAAGCCCTATCGACATTTAAGAAATAGGATATCTTTCGAAATTCCATATTCACGAGCGTGATAAGTGAAGCCTCTAGATAAACCCCCCACCATTGTAGGTTATGATATTAAAAGAGGTTGTTTATTTGTGCTTGATGTAGTCTTCAGCTTTTTGGGGAAAAAACCCAATTGTCAGCATTTTGGTAAAGATAATTGGCACTTCAAGCAGAGTTTTCCATGGGAATACTATGGAAATATTTGAATTATTGACTTGCCTTCATGGTCATTTATAAAACACCCTATACAGATAAAAAAATAATGTATGATGGTTCACCTTAAATATTTTTTAATTATGGCTTATTGGGTTGTATAGGCGAGAGTCACGATGCAAGATTGTTTCAACGCATCTGAAGAACTTAAATTGCAAACAAATCATGTGAGATTCAAACCAATTCGTCAGATGCCCACCTAGTTGGTCCCATAATAAACCCCTTTGAAGATAAGAATGAGTACCATTAGGGCCCTAAGAGGCTATGAGTGGAATGGAAACAGGATCTGCACAGGATTTGACAATATGGTCTCCAAAAAAACTTTTTGCACACCAATTTGGATGTTCCTGACGCCATTTTTCATCTCAATCATGGTAAAACCTGCCTCCAATGCCATTAGGGAGAAAGTTCTAAGGCCATGATTGACTCAATCCTTTAACAATTTGTGCAGCAAAGACAGTGGAATTTTAAAAAACCTTTAAAACCATCATACACTATTTTTAGGGCATGATTTATCAGTTCATCAAGAGACACATGATTATCTGTTTAATTTTCAATCCTCTAAATATAGGAATGTGCCATTCTGATCAATTTGCGAGGGGAGGGGAGCCAAGGAGAAAAAAAGAGGAGGATGGGTACTTCAAGAACTTTCTCCTATTTTCATGACCTTATAAACTTTATGTATTTTTCCATTGTGATAAACCATAAATTTCATTAAGATTTTATACCCTCTAAACCATAAATTTCATTAAAATTTTTAGGCTCCCATTCATGCAATAATATTTATATAATTTTTCTTACTTGGTAAGAGGTAAATGAGTGTCAAATACATAGGGAGCAGGTAACAAGAGAGTAAATGTTGGTTAAAATATATATAAAGATACTTTATATATATTCTAAGAATTAAATTGAAGTAGGTAAAATAAAATAGTGAAAATTAATAGTAAAAAATCAAATAATTTTAATTTATTTAATTATAGACTAGAAAGTTAATATGATTTAAAGGAAATTTGGGGGCAACTTTTTTATAGTTCTTTGGAAATTTTCAAAACTTTTATATTAAAAATTAATTAAGAATTACATAAAAATACCTTTTGTCAGTTTTGGATCAATTCAAGTCAAACTATCTTGTTCAATTACAACTAGTTGGTCTGAGTTGACTCGATCATTAGCTGACTCAACCCAACAAATTTGGTGGTTTCACTGATTATCGCTAATTGGTTAGGCCAGCCATTGCCACCAGGTGTTGTGGGCAGCAGTTAGCAGCAATGAATGGCGGTGATGTGAGGTGAATGAAAAATACAATAAATTTTGTTATACGGATAATTTGTCAGTATGGTTTGATGAGTCAGAAAACTTGCCATCTAGGTTATCCACATGAGTCCTAGATAAAAATGAAAATATATTCAAATGAAATAGTTAAGTTCTTTGGGTTTGAAGATTCACCATACCCTAAGTCATTAGGGATTCTCACACAAACAAAGGATTATACACATATGGTAACCAATGAAAGAAAATGTTACATGAGAGAGTTCATATTTATACTTCGTATCTTCCAGAGCATGTGTTGTAACTTGGCACCCCAAGGGCTAAAAACTTAACTTATTGATTGGGTTAAATTTATCTCTAGTTAATTAATCTATATGTTGATATAGTTAATTAATAAGATTGGGTAATGATTTCTAGTGGGCCATTAAAGTTATTAACTATAATGATAAATGGGACTAGAGAGTCTCACATATAAGATTAAAGGACATTGGTGGATATAATTTATCAAAGGGACTTTTGAGAAAATTTTTTAATCAAAGAATAAATATGGGAGGTGATAAGCCAAAAATAGGGGTGAAGTTTGCAATATTTAAACCCCTTGTCGTTGTTAATTATAGCTTATACAATAAAATTTATAAAACCCTAACTTAAGATGCATGGTGATAAGTAAAGGGTATCATCCAAGGGAAGCTAGTAAGTTAATTCAATTGATGATCTAATTGAATAATTTGACACTAATTAAAGTTAATTTGATCTTCAATGAAGTTCAAATCACCCCAATTAGATGAGAAATTTAGAAAGGGAGGTAGGAGAGATGAGAGGAGTAGATGAAATAAGGGGTTCTAAGTTGAACTAATTGATCCAATCGAAAGGATTAAAGAATTCAATTAGAGAGATTAAGAAGAAAATCTAGAAGTGTTTTGGTTGGTTCTTTAGGTTTGACAATTCAGTAATAACTACTCTATTGGATAATGTAATTGAAAATTTAATATCCTAGAATGTTAACACTTTTTATAAGTTTTTTTATAGTTTTCTTTGATATGCACTTGGAATAGCTAGGAAATCTGATGCCGGACGTCGTCTCAACGGCGTCCGATCGTCACCGAGGGTAGGAACTCGGTGTCGTATCACTAACTAATTGGGTTACGTCCACGACGTCAACCGATGGATATGCGGAGAACAGAAATACACGTATGACGATAACGAGGACAATGGTTCTACGATGGTACGTGCAATGCGCCGACAAGCTATGAGAGCCAACCCGGAGCGGGGACGGGGTCGCCAAGCTGGGTCGAACCAGCCCTCCAAGTCGTCCGGGGTGGGTCGAGGGCGCGCACGCCGTCGAATGGGGGTAACTCCCACTGGAATGCTCACACGCTTCGGGGCGTCCCGACTCGTACCGGACAGGTAAGATGCTCGTCTTTGTTTCATCGTTCTCTCAATCTGTCCCACTCACCTATCTAACCCGAGCGCGGTGGAGGCAATACGAAAGAATACTGAAGGAAATAAATGACGTAAAGAGGCGAGGGGAAACAGAGTACCTTCGTCGCGCTGGCGACGGGACCTTCGTACCAACTGGTTCCGGAGGAGGGAGTTGTCGGGTGCGCCGGAGGTTGACTGGTGCGGAGGGGCGGTTGCGCGCAGCCGGCGCGGAGCGGTGCGGGGAGGCGTGGTCGACGGCGAGCAGTGCGGTGGGACGACGTCGCGAGCACGGCGGCGATGTTGCCGCGGTCGGACGACGGCGCGGTCACGGCTTCGCGCGACCGGAGCGACAGCTTGGTGAGGGCGAGCGGAGCGGCGCAGCGCGCGCGGCGGCGGCGCGCGCGGCGGCGAGGACGGCACGGCGGCAGCGCGGACGGCACGGCGGCGGCGCGGGCGGCGCGCGACGGCGCGCGCGGCGCGCGGCGCGGGCGCGCGGCGGCGCGGCGGGCGCGCGTGCACGGCGGCGGCGGCGGCGCGGCGGCGCGTGGGCGGTGGCGGCGCGGCAGCGCGCTGGCGGTGGCGCGGCGGCGGCGCGCGGCGGCGCGGCCTTGGCGCGGCGCGCAGCGCTGGCGGCGGCGGTGGCGGCGGCTCCCCTTCCTCCTTCCTCTCCCTTTCTCCTCTCCCTCTCTTCTTCTTCTTCTTTCTCCTCTTCTTCTTCTTTCTTCTATTCTTCTCCACGACCTGACCCTTCTTTCTCAAAATGCCATTCTTCAAAAATTTAGGTCAAAGTGAGGGAAGAGCCCACCTCTTCCCCTTATATATGGGTGAAGATGGCCCTTCCTTAAGTCCAATAACACAAAATAAAACGGAGAGAAAATAAGCAAGAAAATAGGAAACGGGCTTGTCAGGCCCAACATAAAAAAAAAGGGGGGAAAGGGTTCCTCCCATGGGCCCTTCCCCCGCTACACGACAATACGAATAAAAGGAAAACTATAAGATAAAGTAACTGACTGTAACGGTGTGCTCCGGTGGTCGGCGTCCGCGTCATGCCGAGTAACGGAATGCGGGATCCCGTGTTGCTGCGGCGGCTCGTCGTGGTGGCTGGACTCGTCTCGGTGGCGAGCTGGGTAGTGCCGGCTCCTCGGGTGCTGGGTCGGGGAAGTCCTGCTGCTCCTCTGCTGCTGGCTCGATGACGTCCGGTGGTGACGCGCCATCAAAATCTCTCAATTTCTCCTCTCAATCCTAGTCAGGGCTTGTACATTCCGCTCAAGCCAAGCAATTTAGAAGTTCAGACAGGGATCAAGAAGAAAGATTAAGAAATTCAACTAACAACATCCAAAATACACCAAAAGTTCAAATACAAAGAAGGAAAAAGTACCAAATAGGTTGATCCAAGCTGGAGCTCCTCTCTGTCTTGCAGCTGCGGTAGAGCACCATCAAGAATGAGCTCCCCCTCTCGAAATTTAGCTTTTATACTTAGGTTACATGGTAAAAATCACCATTTTACCCCCGTTTAGTAATTAATTTTTATCTATCAATCTAGACTGGATCTGAATGATCCACATACAGATAGAAAGAGGGGATCAAGACGAGAAAATCCATAAAAAATCGTTTCAATCGGACTTTAGGATAAAAGTTATTAATAAATGAATTTTAAACCAATTTAATCCATTGGATTTAAATTCATTTATTTATTCATTTCTTTTTGTAACATGCCATGACGTGTCGCTCTCTCATTGGCTGGCGCATTTTGAATTCTCCTTTTTGCAGAGAAGTCTGTAAAAAGCCTAGAATTGCTGCTGGACGCCGCCTAAAAGTAATTGTGTATATGCCCCTTGCGCACTCTCTCTCCTCCGATTTCTCCTAAAAACATTAAAACAAATATTAAATAATTGCAATAAAACCCTAGAACAGTTTAAATAATATCCTTACGCTTGCAACCATGACCGAGAGCTGTTTTTGAGGGCATCGTTGAAACTAAAATTTACAAAAAGCCCCTCAAAGTTTGAAATAATCTGAATACTCTTTTTTCCCTTAAAAATATATCCATTTTTCTTCATAAAAATGCATTTCTTCCTCAAATAAATCTCAAAAAATCCAAAAACATCCTAAAAAATCCTAAAAAATCCTAAAAAATTCTAGAAAATTCCTTGATTCATCCCTGTACTAATACATCTTGAAATTAAATATTAAACGTGCATTTTCATTTAAAAACAATTATTTCACGCTCAAATAAATCCCTTAAAATTCATACAATTAACATAAAATTAGGAAAAAATGAGAAATCACTTGGAAACATTAAATTTATGTAAATATATGATAACAACCCCATTTTAAGCTCTTTAAATGCATAAAATTGTGCTAATAGCATGAAATAAAGAGCGAATTTAGAGTGTTATTAAGAGGGGTACCCATTTTAAGCATGTAGACCAGCCATAGATGCCCCCCTTTCTTCCTTCTCCTTTTTTGTCCCAACAAAAAACAGGGTTTTAATGGTGAGAAGATCAATAAGATATTTCTAGAGTTGGAGAATAAGATTTGGAGAAGAAGAATTGGATACTTCTAGAGGCCGGACACATGAACTACTTTAGAATACTCTCCTAGGGAGCATGTCAAGGTGGAAAAGTTCTGCAGTTTGATTAGTTTTAGAAATCAATTGAGATTGATTTCATCTTCAGCATCTTAGAAAAATGTTTTCTAAGCCTCCACTTCATGGCGTGTGATGAACAAGAAATTACGGTAAAATATGCCGTTTAAGGCTTCTAGTTTATACAACAATATTTATAAATTTCCTTATGAGAATAGGGCAAGGGTCGGACCACATGGAACAAATATTGAATAAGTGAATTTTATCTTTAATTTCTACTATTTTGGATTTTTATATTTATTTTAGGAATTAAATTAAATTTAAATAAATCAAAATAAGGAAATTAATTCTAAATGATTATTAAAAGATCAGAAAATATTAATCCTACTTAACCTAATTTATTCAGATTTTATAGAATAATTTTGAAAGTTTTAATTTAATTTTTAATTAAATGAAGTATTAATTATAATTTAAAATACCTTAATTGGTCCCTTGGGAGTGCTAGGTGATGGTAGACAGAGATGGATGTGAGTGAAGTGGAGTGAATGAAAGGGCTATTGTGCTGATTGTGACGAAAATGATGGCGGATAGGTGGTGACGAGCGGCAAAGTTGAAGGTGACTTGAGTAATAGTAGAAACATAGATGGATGTAGATATGTGCTGAAGAAAGGCAGAGTTGAAGGTGGTGTTCGTGATAGTGGAAACCTAGGCTACTAGTGATGATAACCTAGGAAAACGACGAAGATGTGAATTAGAAAACTATGAAGATATCACTAGCCTTGTCGTCACATGCCGAATGAGTTTAGTGCTTTTTCTTCACGTTTCTTTATCTAAATGTCACTCTTTAAATCCTTTGCTCTTGGAGGACAAGAACGGACCCAAATGAGATTTTGAATGATCAAATCTCTCAACTAATCATTAGGCTTTGATATTTTGAACCGGGGACCGGTTGTGATGCAGGACAACGTCGGGGACGAGATCCTGTCGTCACCGAGGTGTAGGACTCAGTGTCGTGTGAGACGATGTCGGACGTCTACTCCGTGGAAGTCATCCGACATGGTTTTCCTACGAGGAAGACCTACGATGAAATGCACGGGTGTGGGGTTTAGTACGTGCGATTGACGACAAGCAATTGGGGGCCGAAATCGGGGGCGTCGATGGAGTCGCCCGGAGACGGTAGGTAGACCTCCTGAGCCTCATCCGGGTGGGACGAGGATGCAACGGCGCTGAACGGGAAAGTTCCCGCCGGGATGTGCTCGCACGGGACGGGCGACTCGACTCGTACCAAACAAGGTAAGACACTCAAGTGCAACGTATGTTCACTCAACCTTTCACACTAACCTACGTCTAACCCGAGCGCGGTGGAGGCAACCGAGAATATACTGCAAGAAATAAAAGACGGGGACGGAGCGGCGTACCTTGTCGGCGTCCCAAGGGTAATCGTCTTCGTCTCGTGGGGGGGCTCAATTGGTGCTTCACAGGCGTCGAGGGGGTTCGGTGGTGAGCGGCGGTTCCAAGATTCGGCAGGCGCCAGAGTGCCGGTGTTGGGTATTTCGGCAGCAGTGGCGTGGCAGAGGGCGTGCGGAGGTGCATGGCAGGCGCGGGCGTAGGGGCACGGCGCGGCGGGAGAGTCACGCCGAGCGCAGTAGCGCGGGCGGATACGGCAGGTGCGGCGCAGAGGTGCCGCACTGCTGTCGCACAAGCGCGGCGAGCGCAGCACAACAGTAAACTCCTGCTGGCGCGGAGGGCACGACGGTTGCTGCACGACGGGTGCAATGCGGCGGGTGTGGCGCGGTGATACTGCGCGGAGACACAACGAGGGAGCACCCTGCGAACGTGGGTGGGCGATTGACACGGCAGAGGACGTCCCCGGGTGGCGGGGGCCACTGGAGACTCGACGTGGTGACGTTGCCGGTCCTGGGGACGAAGAACTGACGCTCGGCTTCGAAGGGGGTCGGGAGGACTGCTGGAAGGGGTACGGTGCCCGGGCGGGACGGTTGACCGTCAGCGGCAGCGGCACGGTCAAGGGAACGTATCGGGGCGCGCGTGATAGCGGGTAGAGGGGTGATAGCGCGGGAGACGCCGAATGTAAGCCTGGTACGCCGGCGGCAGTTCTGCGCGTTCGGTCAACGCGGAGGAACGGCAGAGGGGCCCGAGGCAACGACGCTACTCCTCCTATCTCTTCTCCTTCCCTTCTCTCCTTCTTCCTTCCTTCCTTCCTTCCTTCTTCTTCCTCTCCTCTTGGATCGTAACCCTAATTCTTCAACGAAGAAACTTTCTTTCAAAATTCAACGAGAGGTCGGTTTAGGGCACCCATCCTTCCCTTATATAGGGGGAAGATTATGGGTGGCCCTTAGACCAAAACAAACATAAAACAAATACAAAAACAACATGAACCTACGACCTTAAAGAAACAAAAACGACGAGGAAGGACAGGGGAAACGAGAGGAGGGGGAAGGAGAGATCCTTATAGGATGAACCTCCCTCCTTACACATGACCATGACTGGGTTTTAAAACGACGAACAACGAAGACCAAAACCAAAACAACGAACGAACGAAGATGTAAAGACGATGATAAAGTGTCCGTTACCGGGGGTATTTGAATCCGGGCGTGCGTACCGTCGCCTTGGCTTGCCGACCGGGTTGAACACGTACGGCTGGTGATGTTGAGAGCGACGGTGACATCTCCGAAGACATTTCCAGGGCTGCGGCTGTTGCTGCGCCATCAGGTTGGACCGGACCAGACCGGGACCGCCGGTCCACCATTTTATGGTGGACCAGTTGGTCGGCCCGGATCTGGTCCGATGGTCAAACTGGACCAGGACTGGATTAAAATAGAAATAAATAATATAATATTTTTTATCCCTAGCTCCCCCTTCTCACCAACCACGTCATCCCCCCTCGCTCTCCCTTTGCCTCCTTGCTCTCTCTCTCACGCTCTCTCTCATGCTCTCTTTCTTGTTCTCTCTCATGCTCTCTCTCTCACTTGCTTGTTCTCTCTCACACGCTCTCTTCCGTCTCAAGCTCTCTTCTCTCTTCCGTCTCTCCCATTCTCTCTCTTTATCATATGCTCTCTTCTCTCTCCCATTCTCTCTCTCGCGCATTCTCTTTTCTCTCTCTCGTTCTCTTTCTCTCTCGCGCGCTCTCTTTTCTCTCTCCCGTTCTCTTTCTCTCTCGCACGCTCTCTTCTCTATTTCTCAATCTCTCTCTCTCACACTCTCTTCTCTATCTCCCGTTCTCTCTCTCTTGAACGCTCTCTCCCGTTTCAAGCTCTCTTCTCTCTCTCCCGTTCTTTCTCTCTCGCGCGCTCTGTCTCTCCCCTTCTCGCCCTCTCGCATGCTCTCTTCTGATGGCGAGGACGCCAACATATCATCGACAAACGCGTCACCACGGTCAACTGGAGTCAACACGCATACTTTGGACCGCGGTCAACCGGAGTCAACCAAAATCAACGCCGAAGCCGACACGCCACGACCGCCGACGAGCACGTCTCCACCCGCGCACGTCTCTACGCGCGTCATGGCACGACGCCAAAGGCAGATCCACAACTGCCCTTTGGCGTGACACGGCGCACGTCTTTACTTTATCGTCTTTATTTTCTCGTCAGTTTCTCTTTCCTCCAAGGCCTATATAAAGGCCAATGTTTTCAAGAAACACTTAGGCAGTCATTATTTCAAGAATTGAGTTTTGTTAACTCTTCTTGGAGGACTGCCCAGCCTCCCCTATCCCTCTTAACCCTAGCCTTCGTCACTGCCGCCGCCGCCGCTGCCGCCGCTGCCGCCGCTGCCGCCGCTGCCGCCGCTACCGCCGCCGCCGCCTCGCGACGTCGGCCTCCCGTCTCCTCTCCATTCTCTCTCTCACCTCTCTCTCTCACCCAAGGCTGCCCAGGTAGCCCGCCAAGGCCACCCAGGCTGCCGCGCCGCCAGCGCCGCTCTCGCACTGCCCGCGCCAACGCTGCCGCTAACGCGTGCGCGCCGCCCGCGCGCTCCACCCACGCCCCTAACGCTGCCCGAGCCGTCCAGGCAGCCTTCGCCAGGCCGCCCGAGGCCGCATTCGGCTGCCCTGTCCGGACACCGTCGCGCGTCAAGCAGCGGCGCCTGGCGTGCTGGTGCGCTCCACGCCTCGCGCACTCGCGCGGCGCGGCGCTCCGGCGCTCAGTGCCCGGCGCTGCTCGCGGCGCTCCGTGCGCTCCACGCAGCCAGCGCGCGCGGCGCTGCGGGTGTTCGCCACGCAGCGCTGTGCCCACGACAACCGCACTCTACCAGGGCCGTTCAATGCCCGGAACGTCCAGCCTCGTCCTCGTCTAGTGGGCCGCTCAACGCCCGGATTCGCCCAGCTTCGTCACGATCAGAATTTCCCGCAACCTCTTCACGCACTACGGTGCCGAGGTACGCCTGAACTCTTTGGTGTCGAAGTGTTCCTCGTTCAGTGTTTTCTCGAGAAGTTTCCACCGCCATCAGATTTAGATTTGGTTTGAAATTCTATCTCTTCTCTCCTCTTCTCGAGTATTCCCTTGTGACGTGAATTCAGGTATTGATTTCGGTGCTTAGGCATCGTCGCGGTGGGGGAAGACAGTACTCCCGCCCTCGAAAAGGGTCGGAGCTGCACCACCAGATTTTCATCGGTTTTTAAATCCGAATCCGATCGTGAATTTCTGTGGATTGTTTCATCCCTACCTATAATCCGTCTATTACCCCTACCTGTCGTCAACCCATCCATCCCCTCAGTCACCTTTTCCTTAGTTGTCCTACGTCATCTTCTCTCTCTCCTGTTCTCTCTCTGTCTCTCTCTTGCATGCTCTCTTCTCTCTCAAACGCTTTCTCCCGTTCTTCCTCTCTCGCATGCTCTCTCTCCCATGTCCTCGCTCTCTCGCCCGCTCCCTTCTCTCTCTCACGCACACTCTCTTCTCTCTCTCTCTCCCATTCTCTCTCTCTCACACGCTCTCTTCTCTCTCGAACTCTTTCTCCCGTTCTTTCTATCTAGCACGTTCTCTCTCTCTCGTTCTCGCTCTCTTGAATGCTCTCTTCTCTCTCTCTCTCCTGTTCTCTCTCTCTCTCACACACATTCCTTCTCTCTCTCCCGTTCTCTCTCTCCAACTATGTGAGTTTTTTCTTTTTCTTGTCTTCTTTTACCTTTTTCCTACTATTGTCCGTCTTCCGCTTTCTTCTGATTTTCTTATTTCTCAATATGTTTCTTTACCTTCCTCCGTTTCATCTTTCTTTCTTCTTTAAAACTTCTTTAATTGTTCAATCATTCATCTTTCAATCTTTTCTTCTTTTCCTCTTTTTATTTTATTCGTCTTTTCAATTTTCAAGATGGGCTTTATAAGTGACTTTGCAATAAAATTTTCCATTTGATGAGAAGTCCATACCATTTTTTTCTTGTCTTTTTGTTCTTCAACTTTGACTAGTCAACATGACTGGACCGGGACCGGACAAGACCAGACCAGAACCGGACTGACCCTTAGGTAAGGTTTAGGTCCTTGCTAAAAGTACGAAATGGACCGGGATCCATCAAACCCTACTAATCATAGTTAGGACCAAAATCCAAGGGTGCTTTTTTTCAAGGGATGAGCGCTTTTATTTAAACCAAGATGGTGGATAGATAAAGGAGGGAAATGTGGAACTTCCCTCAAAATTTCTGTTCGAAACACCTTTTGTATCATTCGATATCATCATTCCAATTTTGAGCAATCTTAGCCACCTGATTTTCTCTCTCCTCCTAATTTTATGGTAGATTGCCAGCATGGCACTAACTTCTAGGGGTGGAAAAGTCTGTTAATTCATTAAAAAAATATTTAAATAAATTAAAAATTATATTTTGACTTATAAAATTATTTTATTTATGAATTTAACTTCATAAATTCCGTACAATACTATAAAATAAGAAAATAAGAGAATCATTTAAAACATATATTAAATACCTTAAAATATTTAAATAAATATTTTCCATGTCGTGAACAACCATTAGGCTGCGCCAGTCCCCGCGTGCTTGGCGCCAACACCCAGCACCATGTCGTGCATTCAACGCTGGGGCGCCCAACTTGCGCGCTCAGCGTCGTGCACCTAGCGCCTAGTGCTGTGCGGCCCACGTCTGTGCCCAACACCTTGTTGCGCGCCCCGATGTCCACGCCCAGCATTCTGCTATGCGCGCCACACTGTGCGTTCCACGTCCATGCCCAACACCTTGTCGTGTGTCCCCATGTCCTCACCCAGCATTCTACTGAGCGCGCCGCGCTGTGCGCCCAGTGCCTCATGTCCCCTCGCCTGCGTGGCTAGTCCCACGCCATGCCCACCTGTTCTCGCCACAACCGTCCTCATCTTTCCCCTTGCTGGTGCACGCTAGAGCATTTGCCATCAATTATCCTATGACTGCAAGCTGTACCACCATTGCTCAATTGGGACATCGTCAGTGACTACTTCACCATCATGATAGACCTGTCGCCACAGACTACCGGGTTATGACCCTATCAAGTTCTATCACTTTCCCTTACATTTGACAGCTCTATTATTTCTATCAGTGTCGTCCTTTTATTTGCTCCTTTGCCTAGAAATATCATCGTATAAAAGGACTAGCCACCGTCTCATCGAGAGGTAAGAATTCTTTGAGATATCAATCAAGGTCACTAACAGAAAGGGTAGTGGACACACCTGGACACTTTGTTGTCCCCCACTTCATGGATCGTTGAGTCGGACAATCAGGTCATTGGGAGCTTGATTGCTGCCTAGCCCTCTCTGATCAGTTGACCGATCATCAAATTAGTAAGTGGTTGCCACATAATTCTCATTGAGTTTTAAATGCCTCGGCATCCATTCCTATCTGTTTCATCCATTTCCGCCATTTTCCCCTGAGATGTAACATGAGCCGTCTAATCTCGGCAGTCGTGTTACATCACACCTCCATCTTGATGATCCTTATTATCACTCCTCCGTCATCGGTACACTACTCAAATTACATTGGAAGTGGAGATGAGCTAATGGGATAATGAAGAAGTAGGGACTCAAAACAATTTTTGCTTGGGTAAATTTTAATGAGGGCAAAATTTTATGTACATATTGCGACATTGAAAAGACCATTTGTGTGTAACCCTTTAAGAACATGTATCACTTGAGTTTACAACTCCAATGACTCAACAACCTTATTGAGTTTCAAAAATTAAATATCTATATCATGATATAGAGAATTTTATGAAGGATCAATTAAACCCAGTCGATAGGTCAAAATTCCAACCTTTGGGGTGCTAAGTTTCACCTTGTGCTCTAGAAGACAAATTAGTGTGTTGACTAACTCCTGGAACTTTTATACCATTTGTTACCATGTAGGTATTATCCGTCATCTACTTGATCCTCCTAGGGTGGCTTATGGTATGGTCAACCGTTCAAATCCTAATTAGTCATTCAAGTTAGTACTAATTTGTTTAGGAATGATTGAATAACTCCTCTCCATAATTCCACTACCTTGGATCACTTCATTGAATCATTTTCTTTGAGCTGTAACCTCTTATGTTCAGGGCATAGTATCACATATTGATGACTCAATCATCTTTGTGAACTTCTTGGTACACCCAAGCTAATATTATTTAGAATTTCATGAATAGGAACTCGTGGGTTATCAAAGTATAACCATCAATCCACTAATAATCTTTAGTGGTCAGATCTAATGACCACTTAATTGTGATATGGATCAAAATGATGGAAAATTTAGTGAACTCTTTCCTCTAAAGGGCACCCACTATCTATTGTTAGTGTATCCACATTAATGGTTACATGATTGACCATACTGATCATCATATGAGTAAGACTAGATATTTTTATTCTTCCAGATATTTTGATGTCCTCTCTTATATTTTCAATATGAATGTATATAATAAATGCTTAAAGACTAGTGTTTTATACATTATGGTCTCAATATAATTTTCTCCGTTGTGTCACATATTCATGGACTTCATTTTAAGCACTGCATGCACACTATAATGAATACATTGTATTAAAGAACACATGTACTATGAGTCTTGTCTCCTGTTCTGGTCCATGACGTGGATTATGGAACATGAGCTTTGTTTCTTTTATTTTCATATTTGACAAATTAAGTCAGCTAAGTCTAGTTTCAAATAAAACTCCAACTAAATGTGAGAAAAAGTCACTGGACTCTAAGGAGTCCAGTGGGTTGAGTCTCATTATCAATTAAAAACATAATACTATAGGAAATTAATTTTTTTTTCATTAAGACCTTAGGGTATGAAGTATGAAAGTATAATTATAAAAATAGTAGTAAAATCAAGTATAAGAGCATTTTTTCGCTTAATTTTATATTTTCACAATTTCAAAAGAACATTTGCAAGTGACCCTGTTGACCCATGCATCAGTGTAGTTAATGACTTTAATTTCCCATAACATTTATTTGAGTAATCATATATATCAACATAAATATTAATTAATCAAGGATCATTTACAGTAATTCATAGACTGAGTTTTTATATAGTAGGGTGTTAAACTACACCTTGTGCTCTAGAAGATATAAATAAGTATATTGAATCTCTTATGGAACCTTATTTTCATTGAACACTATTGATAAGTTACATTATATTATAATTAGTTAGGTTAATTACTATCATTGTTTGTAATCAACATATACAATGATATTTATAATGAACCCTCTATCCTAAGATGATCAAGGTGTAGAAGGGTCATCCACAGGGAGGCATAATTCAAGGATTTAATTCAAGATATTTATAATGGAGTTTTAGTAGATTTAATCTTGATTATATATGACCTATAGTGAAGATGATATTTTTAAGATTAAATAGGGATGATCTCTATTGATTTCACTTCTAAATAAAGGGTAGATCCTTAGAGGAGAAATAATTGAGAAAAGGGAGGAAGGAGAGATGAGAAAATATGAATAGAATATAGGTCCTCACTTCATTCAACCTGATCCTCAAAAGAAGATCCGGAATCAGAAGTGTAATGAGATAAGAAGAGTACTTAATATAGGGTTTTCAAACAATAATGGCTGGTAAATAATGTGGGGATTCAGAAGAAAGCAAGGAATAGATAATCCATCTAATTTTTAGTGTATTCTTTTGTCTAAATAATATAGTTTGATCATTATATAACTTTCTTCTTAAATTAAGACAAATTCTAGTACATTTCACCCTAGCCATGGTGATTTAGGAGAATACAAAGATCAATGAAGAAAGAAACTAAAAATTAAATAAAATACCAGGATAAAAATTTCAAAAAAGCCATCTATTCTTCCAAATAAAGATAAAATACAAAAAATCTTTAATGAAATAAGAGATTTACGCCATAAAACTATCAAAAGAATTTTTAGAGCCTTTTTCTTCATGTTCTCCCTCAATAATTTCAACAAAAATCCATTAAAATCAGGAAAATCCAGGAGAATACAATAAAGACAAATTGATTACATTTTTACTATGATAACATGCAATTTTAATCATTTTAGTGCAAATAAAAACCCAATTTGTATAAAAAGTAATACTGTAAATTACATGTTATCAACTATGTATATGTATTCCCTCATCTCATTGATCATCCTAGGATGACCTATGTTATGGTGAACAATCAAAACCTGATCGGTCAACTCACATAGTAATATTGTATTTGGAAAATCATCAAAGAACTACTGCTCTAATATTCCACTGCCTTGGCTAAGGACTTTAGTCCTTCACCAAGGCAATATTTTTCTACTCTTATATCAATGGTGGATGATCTCATCTTGACCGCTCAATCACCTTTGAGAACTTCTTGTTACACCTGATCTAGGATTGTGTGGAGTTCCACGATAAAGAACTTATAGGTCATAGTAAAATCAGAACTATCCATCCACATGATGTCTTTTGTGTCCCAAGTATAAGGACCACTGTAACCACTTTGATGTGAGTCAAGTTGACTGAAAATATAGTATAAAACCATTTAGGTAATCGTATGAAATAATTGGGTGAAC
This sequence comes from Wolffia australiana, assembly GCF_029677425.1. Classification (NCBI taxonomy): domain Eukaryota; kingdom Viridiplantae; phylum Streptophyta; class Magnoliopsida; order Alismatales; family Araceae; genus Wolffia; species Wolffia australiana. Next base: position 6,573,097 of record NC_135848.1, on the reverse strand, counting down.
TCTTTTCTAAATGAAGCCCACTATTAATCCTTAGCATCTCCACATGAATGTAAGATCAGCCATACTCATCAAGAGGTGGGATTAAACAGTATTAATTTATCAATATATTTTGTTTTCCATTTTGAGTATCCCCACTTGGGAGTTGGCCTATCTTAAGAAATATGTACATTTTCTTCTGCCTACAATTTGTTTTCCTTGTATTGAGCTTGCTCCCACTTTTCCTTCTTTCTCTATTCTATCCATCTTTACTTAATTATCCATTATTGATTCCAAATTCAATTTTTTTTTTTGGATCACTGCTCATATCTTTGCCATGTTCATGACTGCTTAGACAATGTTATTTTATTCAGATATCTCATTTTTATGTCTAGTATCCTTTGAATAAAATACTTGTGATTATCATAGTATTATCTGAGCATAATTTCACTCAGTCATTTCATGTGTTCAAGTACTTCATTATAAACATCACATGAGAATAATAATGAATAAAGTTTAATTCAATGAACATAAACAAGACGTAGTGGTGTGTGATAAGTCCAAATTTTGGGGTTTAATGTCGTTTTTTTAATCCAGACTTAACCAACAATATTAATGAAAATTTCCACTTAAATACACTATAATTAATTTAGGGCACTCTTATTTTAATGGGTTTGCTTTGGAATCCCATTAGCTCATTCACCATTCTAGCTATCCAGGTCCCTTGACATGTTGCTGAAGATAGTGACAAATATTCAGCTTCACATGATGATAGTGCCACTATCTTTTGCTTTACAGTGATCCATGTGATAGGTAGACCTCCAAGAAAGAAGATCTCTTGTGATGTACTTCTCCTATCTTCAACATCTCCAGTAAAGTCACTATCACTAAAGCCAAATGATAGTCTAATCCTTCATCCCTATAGTCTCGAAATCTCTCATGGAACCTTTACCGTCATCGGTTACCGTATATTGGTTGGCAAGCCTATCACACATTCTGTATCTCATTCCATGTTCATTAATACAACATATTCATTATAGTGCACGTGTGATGCTTATAATGAAGTCCATGAATACGTGATCAGACTTAATGCATTATGATGAGATCATAATACGGAGATCACTAGTCTTTAAGATTGTTCTGTATATCCCTATTCAAAGAATACGTGAGAAGGACATCGAAGTGTCCGGATATAATATCACTATCTAGCCTCACTCATATGATGAGTATGGCAGTTCCCGTATCGATTAGTGTGTAGACACTAAGGATAGATAGTAGTATTGGAAAGAGTTCACTGAATCGATCCATACGAATACCTGAATGGTATTATACCAAACTGTCAATCAGGTTGATTCACGTCACAATTGTGTAAGTTATAGATCAGATTCAAATAATTTACAGATCAGATGTAGTAATAAGCTTACGGAGATGATAGAGTGGTCAAGATAGGATCATCCGCCCTCGGTATAAGAGGAGATTGACTCGAGGAAGACAATGCAGAAAAATCCCTGGCCAGGGTAGTGAGGATATTGGAGAAGGCGTTCTCCAATGATCCCCGTTACGCATCAGTACTAATCGAATGACGGATTAGGCCCGATTGTCATTCGAGAGTCTCGCACGGATGATCCATACCCTAAGTCATACCCTAAGTCATTCGAGAGTCTCGCGCGGATGATGGGCCCGATTGGTCGTGACGGTGTGTTTGCGACGAATCAACAACTTCTCCTTGGGGCACTCTTGAGGATCATTGATGACTCTAAAATATGTCATCAAATAATCAAGTTCTTAAGTTTAAATTCATTACAATTATCGTGTGAATTCATGCTAAGTTCATGCATATGTATTGTTTGATGAAATCACTAACCCCACTTGATTCTTTGAATCAAGTGGAATATATTTAACATTTTATGGCTAGTGAACATTCAGAAACAGGTTAAGAAGATCAAGGAAGAGAGGAGGATCAAGAGAAGTGGGCAAACATTCAAAGTGGAAAATTATGAAAATGCCCCTAGGCATGACTTAAGAGAAAACCTATAAATACTCTCTTGAGAGAGGAGTTTGGGTTGTTCAGAATTTTCTCTAAGAAAACTAGGGCTTGGAGAAGAGGATTTCTGCACCCTCTAGGAGCTGATGAGCTTTTGGAGTTGGAGAGGAAGAACAGACTGAAGATAGCTGAGATTGAAGAACCACGCCTCGCCGCAAGGACGTGACACCCGACATGGGGAAATCTCAAGCTTCAGCCCTATAATCCCTCTCTTCTCAGACAATTTTGGTTGGGTTGGAAGAGTCACAAGATCTTCCAATGTTTTCCAACTGAGGATTGTTTCGTTTTAGACTTGATTTCAGTTGAACTTTGTTTCTTTCTTGTTCTAATCATCCTCCCCAAACCTCCCCAAAAATCCCTTTGATATAGCAGAACCACTGCGCGCAGCAGCACCGCCGCGCGCAGCAGCACCGCCGCGTGCAGCACCACCGCGCGCAGCTGTCGCGCTGCAGCCACGCCAGCAGCGCGCCAGCGCGCTGCCGCGCAGCAGCGCCAGCGCTACGCCGCGCCAGCGCGCTGCAGCGCAGCCAACGCAGCGCGCCTGCGCCACGCAGCGCGCAGCGCCGCGCCGCGACGCAGCAGCGCCGCACGCCAGCAGCACGCCGCGCGCGCGCGCAGCACGCGCGCAGCGCAGCGCGCCAGCGCAGCAACGCCGCCGCACGCAGCAGCGCGCAGCAACGCCGCCGCCGCAGCGCCAGCGCCGCCAAGCGCGCGCGCGCGCCGCGCCGCCACAGCGCGCGCGCTGCTGCACGCAGCAGCGCAGCGCGCGCAGCAGCGCCACGCGCAGCCGCGCACGCGCTGCAGCGGCCATACGCAGACACCTTGCGCGCAGGTACCCTGCACGCAAGGTGTTTGATCCTTTGCCCCCAAGGGCAAAGGTACTGTCTACAGAGAACTTCTCTGTAGACAGCCTCTATTAAGTTAAATCTTTAACTTAATCAGAGCAATAGCAGTTAAATCTTTCGACTAAACTGGGGATTAAAGAGGAATTCTGTGATTTTCCTGAGGATCATTTAACAGAGTTTAATATTTATTTTAAATTGATAAGTGACATATCTATTGAATAAAGAAGGAAATTTCTGCTGTTTTCTCCTGCTCCCTGTGGATCGACCCTCACTCGCCTTACGCCGTGAGGTTTATAAATTTGTTGCATAAGCTCTGAACCTCACACGTCTGAACTGCTAAATAACCAGTAAAAAACACATAAAATCTGAGCTTATCAATCATAGTGGATGAAGGTAGTAGCAACAGGGCGTGTGAAGTGCCCCATTTGGATCCCGCGCACGCGCAGCACGTGGAGTTAGCCGGACAGCCTCTGCCAGCTGGGCACGTGCGAGCGGCTAGGTGGAGCACGGGCAATCGAGCAGAGAGCGACGTCCGGGCGGGGCGCATGTGGCCTGGCAAAGGAGGGTGGCCAGGCGAGACATGCACACAAGCAGCCGGTTGGACGGGCGGCACATGCTAGTGGGTGGCCAAGCGGGCAGCGTGCGAGTGCAGACGGATCGTCTTCTACGCTACTCTAAACATGAGATGAGATGTTGACGACGAGTAGGCAATGACTGTTCTTCTGACAGTGGTGATGGCTTGAGAGGTGGCGAACTTGGTAGTGGCTTGTCATCCGGCGATCCTCTCCCTTGTGGATCCTATATAGAACAAGAAAGGGAAAACCCCTTTGGAATGGAAAGGGGTGGTAACTCCATGGGTGAAGAGTATTTTTCCTCAACAACTCAAAATTTCATAATGGGATGCCAAAAAACACAAGGGGCACCACTTCCCTTATAAGGGAAGGGAAGGTTTCTCTAATGGGTAAATTAGGGGGGAATGCCCAATGTAGCAAGGGCATCACCCCTAATGGCCCAAATCAGTCCTAAAACACATAAACATGGGGAGTCCAAAAGGATGGGGGCCCTCCCAAGATTTACAGAAACACACTCACATAAAAGGTAAAAACAAACCATTGGGGACCTGTTGTCATGCTTGATACTTAAAGTCCTGGTTCTTCACATCAGCTGTGGCTTCATGACATGGCTGCTCATAGAGTTGGCCTTGGGCTTCAGGATGGTCCCCCATCACATTGGTCAGGATAACTCTTTCGGGGACATCTATGGGTGAAGCATGGTGGGTTTGTCGGACATGTCTCGGGCACCAGACAAGTCGCTCTGGTCATCAACATAATATGAGTGGGTCACACCTGTCGACGTAGTTGATGATGCAATTCGGGACGATAGAGTTGAAGACTCTATACGTATCGTTTGAGTCAGTTCTCTTAGAGCTGTTCCATGGTTGGGACATGAAGGTAGGGTCTATTAGAACAGACCCTTCATACGGGTAGGTTGCTTTAGACTCGTCGCTTAGGGCGTGATAAATCCAAAATGATAGTAATATATATGTGCAATTCTAGCTAATTTATCTACTTCTTTCTCTTTACCTGAATATATTATCAAAATTTGTGTTAAGTTGTGAAAAATCATGAAGTAAAATCACCTTTTTCTAATTTGGAGTTAATTATTATCATTTGTGGGACTAACCCCACTTAACTCAAGAGTTAAGTGGAATGAATCTCACTCTCTTCTTAGTTGATGTGGAAGATGCAGGAATTAGGTGAAAATTTCATGAATAAAGGGGATATTTAAATGAAGAGGAAGCTATTTGTAACAGAGGAGCAGGCTCAGCCACAACCCTGGGCCAAGAAAGAAGGCCCAAAGCAAGACAGTTGGCTCTAGTCTAAAGGCCCATTAAGGAAGCTCCACTAAACCCACTATGAGAGGCATGTTGGGCCAAAGAAAGGAGGGCAAGGGGAAGGTCCAGTCATGATTATTTATGGACATTTCAGGGGCTTAAATTCTGATTGAAGGACAACCTTGGACGTGGATCCAAGCCAGAGAAAAAGATCCAGCCATTCAATCCACAAAACATCCAAGTGTGGAGACTTAAAGATAGCACCTTTAATGCTAATTAATGAAAGAAACCTTGAACGTCCAGGGGTTATTTCAAAGGTCTCAATGCTCATTGGAGGACCATAATTGACGTGGATCATGACCCTGAAAATAAGATCTGGCCATCCATTGTATTGAAAATCCAATGGCTCTCATTTGCTCTCATTTGCTCTCTCTCCCTATATAAACCCCTTCACCATATTGTAATATTCATATTATGATTCAATCCAAAGTAATGTTTGGTGGCCTAAGTGCAATTGAGTCATAGATCCATTCACCTCAGTGAGTGCCAGGCTGAGCAGGAAGCATCCAGGGCTGAAGAAGCTGGTGGAAAGAAGAAGAAGAAGTCCCTTGGACCTTGGTGGGTGTGACAAAGAGGTTACCTTCTTATTTCTCATTTTTCACTCTTTTCTGTTCTTCTTTTGTCTTTTTCTTAGTCTTGAATCAGCTAGATAATATCCAGATGGTTCCAATGCATCTATCCACGCTCTAAAATTCATTCTAGAACTCATTCTAGAGTGAATTTAGTGCAATCTATTTTTTCTCTCTCCTCCACCAAGCCACCTTCCCCATTTGGCATCCGGACCTAGCCAAATTTTGACTAAGTCCAGAGCGCCAAACTGTTTCATTTCCTATTTTGTTTTAGCTTTCAAATACTCTTAAAAAATCCCAAAAAATTATTTTATGCCTATTAAAATTATTATAATATTATAATAATATTTTATTTTTCTTTGTTATATATTTTTATTTAATTAGTTATTTATCTTCATATGTACAAACCTACATCTAAAATTATTTAAAAAATACATAACTAAAGCACAAATTCCTAAGAAAAAACCCTTGCTCCTTGTGGATCGACCCTTACTCTCCCTACGCTAGTAAGGTTATTATAAATTTTTGTTGTTTTAATTTGGATAAACCAACGACACTAATTAGTGAAGTTAGCTCATCACTAATTACCCCAAAATCTGAATTATCAGGCCGGATACCTAATAATAGGATACTTGGGTCAATCAAACCCATCACACCCATTCACGATGTTATTGTGGTCCCTTGTACCTATCCCGTGACATGGCCACTTCAATCAGGTTGGGGTATTCGGACCCGCCATACGTGTAACTAGCATCAGTTTGGTTTGACTCGTCCTACGGGCGAGTCACATGGGGCGGTTATGTTCGGCCCTAGTCGTCATATGGGTTGGTCACACTGGACACGTTTCTTTGGTCAGAGACTTAATACAGGTTGCTCGGGTTGGTGTAACCCATCACACCCGTCCGTGACGTTGGTCGGGTCCGTTCGGTTTGAGACGTAATACAAAGCAGTCGTACCGGTCCCTTGTACCCGTGGACGTGTCACGGGAACAAGCCCGTAGGATGAGTCAGACCAAACTGATGTGAGGTAGATGTACCATGGGTCCGAACAACCCAACTCGACTGAAGTGGCCGTGTCACGGGACGAATGAAAGGGACCGAGATGTCATACGGAGCAATCGTATAGGTTCCTTGTACCCGTCCCGTGACACGACCACTTTGGTTGGGTTTAGTTAGTCAGACCCGTCATACGTGTACCTCACATCAGTTTGATCTGACTAATCCTACGGGCGGGTCACGTGGGGCGGTTCTTTTCGGCCCTAGCCGTCATATGGGTCGGTCACATTGGACGCATTTCTCGAGTTAGACACTTACTACGGTTCGCTCAGGTTGGTCAAACCTGTCACATCCATCCGTAATGTTGGTCGGGTCTGTTCGGTCCAAGACATCATACAGAGCGATTGTATCGATCCCTAATGCCCAATGATAAGCCAAAAATAGGGATAAATTTTATGCAATTTTAAACCCTTGTCATTGTCAATTTTAGCTTATACAATAAAATTTATAAAAACTCTACTTGAGATGTGTAGCGATAAGTACGAGTGTCGTCTAAGGGAAGCTAGTAAGGAATTCAATTTGATGGTTTTCTTGGTAATTCAACCCTAATTAAAGTTAATTTGATCTTCAATGAAGATCAAATCACCCTAATTAGATGAGAAATTTAGAAAGGGGGGCAGAAGAGATGGGATGAATAGAAGAAATAGGGAGCTCTAAATTGGCTTCTTTGATCCAAAGAAAAGGGTCCAAGGGGTCAATTAGAGAGGTTGAGAGGGAAATTCGGATTTGAGTTTGTTGGTTTTGTAGGTCTTATAATTCAGAAATAACTACACATTTAGATAATACAAAGGGAAATTTACTCTCCTAGAAATTGAAGTTTTTTATAGTTTTTAATGTGCACTTGGAATAGCTAGGTAAATCTCTCATTCTCTCCTCTCAATCTCAGTAAGGGCTTGTACCTTCCGCTCAAGCCTAGAAGTTCAGACCAAGATCAAGAAGAATGAAGAAGAAATTTCACTAAAACATCATCCAAAATACACTAAAAGTTCAAATACAAACAAGAAAAAGGTACCAGATAGGTTGATCCAAGCTAGAGCTCCTCTCTGTCTTGCAGCTATGATAGAGCACGATCAAGAATGACCCCTGACGGGGGACCATCCAACTTCGAAGACCTTTCCCATCCGTTCGTCACGTGAAGGCTCACGCACAAGACCCAGCCTTCGGAGTACCCGGCCTCGTCAACGGCCCAACAAGGTTTGACGTTATCTTTACTTGCATTTTTCTTGTTTAGTAGGCCATGTATGTCGGTTGCTTATGTGTTATTTTTATTTATTCGCACCTGTTTGGACCGTTGTACGAGCCTACACGTTGTGCGTGTGTTAGCGCATGTGTAGTCGTTATCATGTGTCTCTCTCTCCTATTAGTGGGGCCCTAATTATTAATTGGGCATTTTACTCCTTTATTTTTAAGGGGAAAAGGCCCATATTTGCCCCTATAAAAGGTGGGGCCCGCCCATAGGAAGAGAGAAAGGAAGAAAGATTAAAAAATGTGATTTTTAGTATTTTTGTGTTTTTTTAGTTTTCAACATATTTATGAAAATGCCACTGCGAAGTTAGGAGAGAGAAGGGAAACCCTAAAGTTCGCCGGAAACCGCCGCCGCCATCGCCGGAAACCGCCATTGCCACCGTGTTTGTCAGAGCTCCATCTGCCGCTCCAGAGGCAGCCCAGCGTCACCAGCGGCAGCCCAGCGCCGCAAGCAGGCCCTTGATGCCGCCAGCGGGTGCCCCGCGCCCAGCGGGGCCAGCAGCCGCCGACCGCCAGTAGCGGTTGCCCGCAGCCCGCGACCGCCCAAGCAAGCCAAGGCTGCCTAGGCCGGCCGCGGACGCCCAAGGCCGACCATGAAAGCCCACGGCCGCTCGCAGCCGCTTAGGTTGTCCGCGGCAGCTCAGGCTGCCCGCTGCCGCTCAGGCCATCCGCGGCTGCCTGGCACTGCCTACGTCAGCTTGCGCCACCACGCCAGCTCGCGGCTGCCCCAGGCTGTCTGCCGCCCAGGCCGTCTACGGCCACCCGCAGCCGCGCAGGCCGTCTGCGGCCACCCGCAGCAGCAGCGGCCGCGACCGCGACCGCGACCATAATCGCGGCCCAAGCCGCCAGCCGCATCCGCGGTTGCAACCGCAGCTGAAGCTGCCCGCCGCTGCTACTTCGCTCGCACCCGTGATCGCCAACCGCCTCTGTGACCGCCAGCCGCCGCTAGGCCGCCAGCCGTCGCCATAGCAGCTCGCAACCACTGACGCCACTGCAACCGCAGCCGTGGTCGTCCGTCGATGCCACAACCGCCAGCAGCTTGCTGACACTGCGCCCTGCTACCACCGCCGTGCGCTACCATGGCGCCGCGCCCAGCCATCGCTGCATCTTCCTGCCTTGCAACTTGCGTGCCACTTGGTTGTCGCACTATCGTCGCCTCCGTCACCCTCATCGACACTGCTATCACGCATGCCATGCCGTTGTTGTCCCCATCATTATCGCCGTTAGTCGGTGCCTCTTCATTGCTCGTCATCGCTAGACCGCTCTCTAGGCATTGCTTGTCGGCCTCTTTATCACCCAAGTAAACGTCAGTCCAGCCGTGACGAATCAGGTACGCTCACACTTCACCCCTCTTAAATGTTTAATTATTTCTTTCAGTGCCTCAAAAGGATTCACATTTTCGAGGATTAGGATTTCAATCGGTACGTTCTTGGTTTGAACCGCTGAGGGTGTGTGCCAAAGCGACAATAGCCGAGCTTGCACCGTCGACCTTCAACCCGATATCCGGATCATCAGGAGCCTAGTGGCATTCCCAGGTCTTGCTTGTCGTAGCCTAGTGGACGTTGGTGCATGTCGACGCCGAATTCATACTTCTCATCGATTTTATTGTCATATTATCATTAACATGACATCATCATTACTCGTCTCCACTATATGATATGACCACACTAGCCCTCCCTTTGGCATAACACGAGTCGTTCGATCCGAGAACCCGATCGTGTTACATCAACCTCCTCCTCTCAAAATTCGGCTTTTATACCTAGGTAAAAATAGTAAAAATTACCATTCTACCCCTAATTAGAAATTAATTTTTATCTATCAATGGAGGCTTGATCTCAATGATCCATTACAGATAGAAAGAGGGGATCAATACGAGCAAATCCATAAAAAAATCATCTAAATCGGACTTCTGGATCAAAAGTTATGAATAAATGAATTTAAACCAATATTAGCCATTGGATTTAAATTTATTTATTTATATATATATTTTTTAAACTGGGCGCTGAGGTGTCCTTCTCTGATTCGCTGGTTCTGTCTAAGTGCGGATTCCGTCTCGTTGCACCACGTACCCCCCTGGCGAAAATAAAAACAGAAAAAAACTCAAACATTGTGATCCAAATATGTTTTGATGCCCACGGAAGCATGCGTTTTGTCTTCGCCTTGACTAATTGGAATGCGCCACGTCACCCCCCTTGCACGTGCATTGTACGTGCCGTGCGGGCGATGAACTTACCTCCCGACGCTGGTCCTCATCAAGCGCCGTCAGATTCTCATCCGACGGCCACGATGAGGCCACCTCGACACGCGAAGAATGCCTCTGAGCTTTTTGCGGAAAACCCCTTTTTAAACCGCGTAGTTACAGATGGACGCCCCCCACAAATATTTGTATTTATGCCCTTTGCACATTCTCTCTCCTCTGGTTTTTTTCCTAAAACATTAAAACAAATATTAAATCATTTGCAATAAAACCCTAGAAGAATTTAAATAACATCTTTGCGCCTGCAACCACGACTGAGAGCTGTTTTTGAGGGCCTCCTTGCAATGAAAATTTACCAAGAGTCCTTTAAAGATAAAAAATAATCTTAATACTCTTTTTTTCTTATAAATATATATTTTTTCTTTGAAAAAATGCATTTCTTCTTCTAATAAATCTCAGAAAAATCCTAAAAAATTCTAAAAAATCCTAGAAAATTCCTGAAAATTGACTGATTCATCCCCGTACTGATAAATCTCAAAATTAAATATTAAACTTGCCATTTTCATTCCAAAATAATTATTTCAAGCTCAAATAAATCCCTTAAAATTCATAGAATTAACAGAAAATTAGGGACAAATCAGAAATCACTTAAAACAGTGTTTTCATGTAAATAGATGATAACAACCCCATTTTAAGCTCTTGAAATGCATAAAATTGTGCTAATAGCATGAAATAAAGATCGAATTAGGGTGTTATCACCCATCCCATGACACAACCACTTCAGTCAGGTTGGGTTGTTCAGACCCCTCATACTTGTTCCTCGCATCAGCTCGGTCTGACTTGTCTTACAGGAATGTCACACAAGGTGGCTTTGTTTGGCTACGGCCATCATATGGGCCAGTCATGTTCGTCGGGTCGCTAAGACCCGTCATATTTGTACCTCGCATCAGCTTAGTCTAACTTGTTTGACATGTGGGTCAGGTGGGTTGGGTCAGGTTATCCGTCCCACCATACTAGTCTGTCAAGTTGGGCAAGTTCCTTTAGTCGGATGATGTCATAGGGGTCACTCAGGTTGGTCAAACCCATCACACCCATTCGCAACGCAATTCGGGCCATTTGATCAAAGACATCACACGGAGCAGTCATGTTTGTCAGCCGGACCCGTCAGGCACCAAAGTCACATAGATCGGGTCATACAGGTTGGATTGGTCGGTCAAACCCATCACACCCACCTGTGACATGGGTCAGGTTCGTTCAGTTTGAGGCGTCATACAGAGCCGGTCCCTTGTACCCATGCCATGACACGCTGGCTTTGGTTGAGTCGGGTCGTTCAGACCCGTCATATGGGTACCTCGCGTCGGTTTGGTCTCACCCGCCTTATGGATGGGTCACATGGGTTGGGTCTGTACATCCTGAGCTGTCATGCAGGTTGGTTACATCAGATTCGTCGTGTTCATGGGAGACTTAATATGGGTTGCTTAGGTTGGTCAAACCCGTCACAGCAGCCCATGATGTTGGTTTGGTCCGTTCGGTCAACGATGTCATAAGCAGTGATCATTTTGGGACCGGTCATGTGACATAGCCACGTCCATCTGGTCAGGTTGCTCAGACACATCTTGCAAGTATGCCACATTGTTCGATTTGACCCGTCTTACAGAAGGGTCACATGGGTCAGGTATGTCTTGCACATCTTGCAGCAAAGCTACATTGGTTTGGGGCCGACCCGCGATGCAGGTCGATCACTTTGGACAAGTCACTCAAGTTGGCCAAACCCATCACACTAGTTCATGGCATTGGACAGGCTGTTTGGTCAGAAAAGTTATATGTAGTGGTCTTGTCGGTTCAATCGGAACCGTCACGCGGCATGATCATGCAGATTGGGTGGTAACATAGGATGGGTGGCTCAGGTCGATCTAACCTGTCACACGGGTCCGCAACATTGGTTGGGTCCGTTCGAGTGAAAGATGTCGTACGGAATGGTCGTGGTGGTCAGGTCACGCGATCACACAGATCAGGTCATACGGGTCGGTCACGTTGGATAGGAGTAACCATCCATGGGTAGGCTCTACGGGCAATAGCTCCAAGCCCCGCACGCGGTAGGCCAAGGAGCCCGGCCACGGCTCCCCCCGGGAGGCCCCTTGAGCCAAAAATCAACTAAGTATCGGAGGTAACCTCCTCGGAGCCAAAAATCAGCCATTACCGGCCGCGGCAAAGTATTGGGGGCAACTCCTCATGGGTAGCCGAGTGCGGGCAGTGGCGGGCGCGGGCGCGGGCTGGGCCGGGCATCCCCAGATGCGTGCGCCCGCCCCCCTGCGCCCCCGCGCCCGTCGCCCGTCGGCCCAAAGGCACCAAGGCACAGGCGCACAGGCAACAGGCACAGGCCACAGGCCCAGGTCCCAGGCCCAGGCGCGGCGCGGCGCGGCGCGCGTGCGTGCGTGCGCGCGCGCGCGTGGTTGGCCCCATCGAGCCATCCTCGAGCCACCTTGAGCCACCATCGAACCACCCCGAGCCATTCTCTCTAGCCGGCCATGGCGCACATCCGCGCGCCGCCAGCGCCACCAACGGCGGCCACAGGGACGAGGGACGAGGGACGAGCGGGGATGGTCGACACCCTCTTCTCCCCAACTAACGAAATAAAGATCCCCTGCAACGCGTGGACCTAAAACTGGGACTCGATCAGCCGTTTTTTTTTGGATCGCCGGAGCTCCGCCGTCCGGCGACGGATCGCCTCCAAACTTTCAGAAAGGTGCATATTTTCAATGTAGAATCCAATGCAAGAAAAAACGCCCAGAAAAAATGAGTTTTGCTCGGAGATTGGCGGAGCACCCGTTTCGCCGCCACACGCGACGAGCCCCCAAAGGCTTGGGGTGCAACAGAGATCTCCCAAACGGCTGAACGGAATGCGCTGAAATTTTCAGCAACGCCCATAGTTTTGACGTAGAATCCAATGCCACAAAAATCGCCCATAAAAAATGAGTTTTGCCCGGAGGTTGGCGGAGCACCTCTTTCGCCGCCGCTCGCCGCCGCACGAGCCCGCCCAAAGGCTTGTGGTGCAACGGCGATCTCCCAAACGGCTGAACAGAATGCGGTGAAAATTTGACAGCGTGTTCCTGCCGCCAAGAGTGACCTCTCAACAAAATTTCAGCCCAAACCCAGGCCTACAGCTCCGGGAAAATTGTTTTTAAGGTTTCGCTTCCAAAGGAACCCCCTTCGTCCGGCGTCAGTTGGGCGCCACATTTTGTGTGCGCGTCTGTGAGGTCATACTAGAGCGTCTCACAAAATTTCAGCTTAAACGGATGCGTACAGCTCCGGAAAATTTGTTCCCCATGTTTTTTTCTCAAAGGACCCTCCCTCGTCCGGCGTCTGTTGGGCACCAAATTTTGTGTGCGGCTCTGTCACATGAAACTAGAGCGGCACACAAAATTTGAGCCCAAAACGATGCCTGGAGCATAGCTAACCAGGAGTCGAATTTTCACCTCTTTTTATACACCAAATTTGGGCATAATTTTTATTACATACAAATGGAGAAGAATACAACTTTTCAGCTCGAAACGAGCCTCCCCGCCGCGGGCGTTGTGCTGCTGCGGCCTCGGCCCGCGTGGGCCACCCCAGGAGCCACCTTGAGCCATCCGCCAGCCGCTCGGGAGCCACCTTGAGCCATTCGCGACGTAGGTCGATCGCGTCCCGGGCACCCATCACGCGGGTCGGTCGTGTCGCACGCGTTTCTCGTCATATGGGTCGGTCGCTCTGGTCGGTCAAACCCGTCACACCCCGTCCGCGACGTCCTTCGGGTCCGTTCGGCCCGAGATGCCACACTGAGCGATCGTATCGGTCCCTTGTGCCCGCCACACTTGACCTTTGGGGCGGTCCGGTCCGGTCGGTCGGGTCGGTTCGGTCAGCTCGGTCGGGTCGGGTCGGGTCGTTCGGTTCGGTCCGGCCGTGTCA
>NC_135848.1:6546827-6551827 GCF_029677425.1 Wolffia australiana | reverse complement strand
TAACCTCCCAAAGCGTCAGAGATAGACGTCCGCGCGCCAGCGCCGGCGGGCGCTGCGCGCTAACGGCGAGGCTGCGAGCGGGCGCGGGCGCTCTGGGCGGGGCCTCGCGCGGGCGCCGGCGCTGGGCGGCGGGCCGCGCGCGGGCGCCGGCGCTGTGGGCGGGCCGCGCGCGGGCGCCGGCGCTGTGGGCGGGGCCGCGCGCGGCGCCGGCGCTGTGGGCGGGGCCGCGCGCGGCGCCGGCGCTCTGGGCGGGGCCGCGCGCGGCGCCGGCGCTGTGGGCGGCCTCGCGCGGGCGCCGGCGCTCTGGGCGGGCCGCGCGCGGCGCCGGCGCTGTGGGCGGCATCGCGCGCGGGCGCGGGCGCTGTGGGCGGGCCGCGCGCGGGCGCCGGCGCTGTGGGCGGGCGCCGCGCGCGGGCGCCGGCGCTGTGGGCGGGGCCGCGCGCGGGCGCGGGCGCTGTGGGCGGGCGCGCGCGCGCGGGCGCCGGCGCGCGCGGGCGCGGCGCTGGGCGGGCGCGCGGGCGCGGGCGCTCTGGGCGGCATCGCGCGCGGGCGCGGGCGCTGTGGGCGGGGCCGCGAGCGGGCGCCGGCGCTCTGGGCGGGCCGCGCGCGGCGCCGGCGCTGTGGGCGGGGCCGCGCGCGGCGCCGGCGCTGTGGGCGTGGCCGCGCGCGGGCGCCGGCGCTCTGGGCGGGCCGCGCGCGGGCGCCGGCGCTGTGGGCGGGGCCGCGCGCGTGCGCCGGCGCTCTGGGCGGGCCGCGCGCGGGCGCCGGCGCTGTGGGGCGCGCGCGGGCGCGCGCGCGCGCGTGCGCCGGGCGCCCGTCGGCCCAAAGGCACCAAGGCACAGGCGCACAGGCAACAGGCACAGGCCACAGGCCCAGGTCCCAGGCCCAGGCGCGGCGCGGCGCGGCGCGGCGCGGCGCGCGTGCGTGCGCGCGCGCGCGTGGTTGGGGCCCCATCGAGCCATCCTCGAGCCACCTTCGAGCCACCATCGAACCACCCCCGAGCCATTCTCTCTAGCCGGCCATGGCGCACATCCGGTGCGCCGCCAGCGCCCACCAACGGCGGCCACAGGGACGAGGGACGAGGGACGAGCGGGGGGGGTGGTCGACACCCTCTTCTCCCCAACTAACCGAAATAAAGATCCCCCCCCCTGCAACGCGTGGACCTAAAAGTGGGACTCGATCAGCCGTTTTTTTTTGGATCGCCGGAGCTCCGCCGTCCGGCGGCGGATCGCCTCCAAACTTTCAGAAAGGTGCATATTTTCAATGTAGAATCCAATGCAAGAAAAAACGCCCAGAAAAAATGAGTTTTGCTCGGAGATTGGCGGAGCACCCGTTTCGCCGCCGCTCGCCGCCGCACGAGCCCCCCCAAAGGCTTGGGGTGCGACAGAGATCTCCCAAACGGCTGAACGGAATGCGCTGAAATTTTCAGCAACGCCCATAGTTTTGACGTAGAATCCAATGCCACAAAAATCGCCCATAAAAAATGAGTTTTGCCCGGAGGTTGGCGGAGCACCTCTTTCGCCGCCGCTCGCCGCCGCACGAGCCCGCCCAAAGGCTTGTGGTGCAACGGCGATCTCCCAAACGGCTGAACAGGATGCGGTGAAAATTTGACAGCGTGTTCCTGCCGCCAAGAGTGACCTCTCAACAAAATTTCAGCCCAAACCCAGGCCTACAGCTCCGGGAAAATTGTTTTTAAGGTTTCGCTTCCAAAGGAACCCCCTTCGTCCGGCGTCAGTTGGGCGCCACATTTTGTGTGCGCGTCTGTGAGGTCATACTAGAGCGTCTCACAAAATTTCAGCTTAAACGGATGCGTACAGCTCCGGAAAATTTGTTCCCCATGTTTTTTTCTCAAAGGACCCTCCCTCGTCCGGCGTCTGTTGGGCACCAAATTTTGTGTGCGGCTCTGTCACATGAAACTAGAGCGGCACACAAAATTTGAGCCCAAAACGATGCCTGGAGCATAGCTAACCAGGAGTCGAATTTTCACCTCTTTTTATACACCAAATTTGGGCATAATTTTTATTACATACAAATGGAGAAGAATACAACTTTTCAGCTCGAAACGAGCCTCCCCGCCGCGGGCGTTGTGCTGCTGCGGCCTCGGCCCGCGTGGGCCACCCCAGGAGCCACCTTGAGCCATCCGCCAGCCGCTCGGGAGCCACCTTGAGCCATTCGCGACGTAGGTCGATCGCGTCC
The DNA here is from genome assembly GCF_029677425.1 of Wolffia australiana. Taxonomy (NCBI): domain Eukaryota; kingdom Viridiplantae; phylum Streptophyta; class Magnoliopsida; order Alismatales; family Araceae; genus Wolffia; species Wolffia australiana. The sequence goes on along the minus strand of NC_135848.1, from coordinate 6,549,631 downwards.
CGGGCACCCATCACGCGGGTCGGTCGTGTCGCACGCGTGTCTCGTCATATGGGTCGGTCGCTCTGGTCGGTCAAACCCGTCACACCCCGTCCGCGACGTCCTTCGGGTCCGTTCGGCCCGAGATGCCACACTGAGCGATCGTATCGGTCCCTTGTGCCCGCCACACTTGACCTTTGGGGCGGTCCGGTCAGGTCAGGTCGGGTCCGGTCCGGTCGGTCGGGTCGTTCGGTTCGGTCCGGCCGTGTCAGGTCGGGTCGGGTCGGGTCGTTCGGTTCGGTCCGGCCGTGTCAGGTCGGGTCGGGTCGGGTCGGTCCGGTCAGGTCGGCTCGGTTCGGTTCGGTCGAACACATCACAGCCGACCACGACATCTTTTGTGTCTGTTCGGTTCGAGACGTCACGCGGGGCGATCGCATCGGTCCCGTGTACCCGTCCCGTGACACGGCGGCTTCGGTCAAGTCGGTTCATTGGAGGCCGTCACACAGGCCGGTTCGGTCTCACAAGTCTTACGGAACGGTTCAGTTCGTCCCCGCCTGTCATACGGGTATGTCACGTCGAGCGCGTTTCTTGGCTCGGAGACTCAATGTGGACCGCTCGGGTCGGTCCAATCCGTCGCACCCGACCGCGAGGTCCGTCGGGTCCGTTCGGTCCGAGACGTCGCACGGAGCAATCGTATCGGTCCCTTGTACCCGTCCCGTGACACCGCGGCTTCAGTTGGGTCGGGGAGGGTCGGGTCGGTTGGGTCGGGACGGATCCGGAACGGTCGGGTCAGGTCGGGTCGGGTCGCGTCGCGTCGCACCGGACGCATCGTACGGGTACCTCGCATCGCATCCCTTGTGTACCCCTTACATGGGCCGGAGACTCAATGCGGGTCGCTCGGGTCGGTCGAACCCGTCACACCCGACCGCGAGGTCCGTCGGCTCCGTTCAGTCTGAGAACTCACACGGAGCCATCGTATCGGTCCCGTGTACGCCTCTCGTGACACGGCGGCTTCGGTCGGGTCGGGTCGGGTCGGGTCGGGTCGGGTCGGGTCGGATCGGGTCGGATCCGGTCTGGTCGGGTCGGGTCGGGTCGGGCCGGGCCGGGGCACCCCGCGTCGGGTCGGGTTCGGGTCGGGTCGGGTCCTGTCCGGTCGGGCCGGGCCGAGGCACCCCGGGTCGGGTCGGGTCGGGTCGGGTCGGGTCGGATCGGGTCGGATCCGGTCTGGTCGGGTCGGATCGGGTCGGGCCGGGCCGAGGCACCCCGCGTCGGGTCGGGTTCGGGTCGGGTCGGGTCCTGTCCGGTCGGGCCGGGCCGAGGCACCCCGGGTCGGGTCGGGTGGGGTCGGGTCGTTCGGACCCGTCGTACCTCGCATCGCATCATTTGGTCGGGTTAGATCGTCCCATTGTGCGGGTCGGTCATATGGGTCCCTCGTATCGCATCCCTTGTGCCCCTTCACATGGGTCGGATACTCAATGCGGGTCCCTCGGGCACGTCAAACCCGTCTCACCCGTCCGCGACGTCCGTCCGGTCCGTTCGGTCCGAGACGGCACGCGGAGCGATCGTATCGGTCCCGCGTACCCGTCCCGTGATACGGCGGCTCCGGTCGGGTCGGGTCGTTCGGGCCCGTCATACGGGCCGATTCGGTCTCACAAGTCTTACGGAAAGGTCGCGTCGGGCGGTTCGCCTTGGCCCCGCCTGTCATACGGGTCGGTCATGTCGCGCGCGTTTCTCGGCTCGGAGACTCATTGTGGGCCTCTCGGGTCGGCCGAACCCGTCACACCCGTCCGTCGGGTCCGTTCGGTCCGAGAGGCCGTACGGAGGGATCGTATGGGTCCCTTGTACCCGTCCCATGACACGCCGGCTTCGGTCGGGACTTATCATACGGGCACCTTGCCTCGTATCGGTCTCACAAGTCTCACGGAAAGGTCACGTGGGTTGGGTCTGTTCGGCTGTACCGGTCAGATGGGTCGGTCACGTCGCGCGCGTTTCTCGGCTCGGATACTCGATGCGGGTCCCTCGGGCACGTCAAACCCGTCACACCCGACCGCGAGGTACGTCGGGTCCGTTTGGTCCGAGACGTCACGCGGAGCGATCCTATCGGTCCCGCATACCCGTCCCGTGACACGGCGGTTTCGGTCGGGTCGGGTCGTTGGGACCCGCAATTCGGGTACCTCGCATCGGTTCGGTCTCACAAGTCTCACGGAAGGGTCACGTGGGTTGGGTCTGTTCGGCCGCACCCGTCGTACGGGCCGGTCACATCGCACGTGTTTCTCGGCTCGGAGATTCATTGCGGGTCACTCGGGTCGGGTTGTTGGGACTCTTCATACGGGCACCTTGTATCGTATCAGTCTCCCAAGTCTCACGGAAGGGTCACGTGGGTTGGGTCTGTTAGGCCGCACCCGTCATACGGTTCGGTCAGGTCCGTCGGTCGCTTTGACCCATTATACGGAACCTTACATTCGCTCGGTCTCGCCCGTCTCACGTGTGGGTCAGGTGGGTCGGGTCAGGTTATCCCGTCCCCTCATAGGGGTCCGGTGAGTCGGACGAGTTTCGGGTTTGATGACTTTATATGGCTCACTCAGGTCGGTCCAACCCATCACACCCGACCGCGATATCCGTCGGGTCCGCTCGGTCCGAGACGTCACACGGAGCGATCATATCGGTCCCGTGTACCTGTCCCGTGACACGGAGGCTCCGGTCGGGTTGGGTCGTTCGGGCCCGTCATACGGGTACCTCGCATCGCATCGTTTGGTCAGGTCCCATCGTGCGGGTCGGTCATGTCGCACCTGTTTCCCGTCATATGGGTCGGAGACTCGATGCGGGTC
>NC_135848.1:6532086-6537086 GCF_029677425.1 Wolffia australiana | reverse complement strand
CCGCAGTCGCGACCGGCCACTCGCACTGCGCGGGGGAGTCGAAACGACGACGGGTCGGCCAGGTATCACCGACGGGCACCATTGCCCCCCTTCTCGCCCGCCGGGCCTGCCGAAAGACGCCCCCGCTAGCGGCTGGACCGGCCGCGCGAGCGACCGGCGCACCCGCACGTGCGCGGCGGCGCCCCCGGCAGGACCGGCGGGCGAGTTCCGAGTTTGATCCGACCCCGCACCCACCCTGGGAAACCGGGGAACCATGTGTTTCGCCGCCCGCGACGTCGACGCCGCGCCTCAGTGCACCCTCCGACCCGCACAGTGCGGCCGTGATCTGGCACGTGCGAGGGCGGCGCCGCCGGCGTGAGCGGCGGCGCATTTCCGACCTTTCCGACTTTTCCGAACCCACAATGCACACAACGGGACCCCGGCGGCCGATAGCTAGCGCTACCGAGGGAGTCTGGCCTCTTTTCCCTCAAACCCACTGACTCCCCTATATACCGAAATACACATCCCCCCCCCTGCAACGCGTGGACCTAAAACTGGGACTCGATCAGCCGTTTTTTTTTGGATCGCCGGAGCTCCGCCGTCCGGCGGCGGATCGCCGCCAAACTCTCAGAAAGGTGCACATTTTCTGTGTACAATCCATTGCAACAAAAAACGCCGACATATTTTGAGTTTTGCTCGGAGATCTCGGAGCACCCCCTTCCGCCGCCGCTCGCGCCTGCAAGCCGCCCACAGGCTGGGGGTGCAACGGCGATCTCCCGATTGGCTGAACAGAATTCTCTGAAATTTTAATATAACCTTTCCGGCGTTGAGAAAGATCTCTCCACAAAATTTCAGCCCAAAAGGATGGCCACAGCTCCCGGAAAATAAGTTTTAAGGTTTTGGTTTCAAAGGAACTCCCCTCGTCCAGCGTCTGTTGGGCACCAAATTTTGTGTGCACGTTGTAAATACATAAATAGAGCGGAACCCAACATTTGAGCCCAAACGGAGAAAAATAACTGCGAAAAAACGAAAATTAAATTTTAAATAACCTCCCAAAGCGTCAGAGATAGACGTCCGCGCGCCAGCGCCGGCGGGCGCTGCGCGCTAACGGCGGGGCCGCGCGCGGGCGCCGGCGCTGTGGGCGGGGCCTCGCGCGGGCGCGGGCGCTGTGGGCGGGGCCGCGCGCGGGCGCCGGCGCTGTGGGCGGGGCCGCGCGCGGGCGCGGGCGCTGTGGGCGGGGCCGCGCGCGGGCGCCGGCGCTGTGGGCGGGGCCGCGCGCGGGCGCCGGCGCTCTGGGCGGGGCCGCGCGCGGGCGCCGGCGCTGTGGGCGGGGCCTCGCGCGGGCGCCGGCGCTCTGGGCGGGGCCGCGCGCGGGCGCCGGCGCTGTGGGCGGCATCGCGCGCGGGCGCGGGCGCTGTGGGCGGGGCCGCGCGCGGGCGCCGGCGCTGTGGGCGGGGCCGCGCGCGGCGCCGGCGCTGTGGGCGGGGCCGCGCGCGGGCGCGGGCGCTGTGGGCGGGGCCGCGCGCGGGCGCCGGCGCTGTGGGCGGGGCCGCGCGCGGGCGTGGGCGCTGTGGGCGTGGCCGCGCGCGGGCGCCGGCGCTCTGGGCGGGGCCGCGCGCGGGCGCCGGCGCTGTGGGCGGGGCCGCGCGCGGGCGCGGGCGCTGTGGGCGGGGCCGCGCGCGGGCGCCGGCGCTGTGGGCGGGGCCGCGCGCGGGCGCCGGCGCTGTGGGCGGGGCCGCGGGCGGGCGCCGGCGCTGTGGGCGGGGCCGCGCGCGGGCGCCGGCGCTGTGGGCGGGGCCGCGCGCGGGCGCCGGCGCTCTGGGCGGGCCAGGCGCGCAGGCGCTGGGCAGCACAGGCACAGGCCACAGGCCCAGGTCCCAGGCCCAGGCGCGGCGCGGCGCGGCGCGGCGCGGCGCGCGCGTGCGCGCGCGCGCGTGGTTGGGGCCCCATCGAGCCATCCTCGAGCCACCTTCGAGCCACCATCGAACCACCCCCGAGCCATTCTCTCTAGCCGGCCATGGCGCACATCCGGTGCGCCGCCAGCGCCCACCAACGGCGGCCACAGGGACGAGGGACGAGGGACGAGCGGGGGGGGTGGTCGACACCCTCTTCTCCCCAACTAACCGAAATAAAGATCCCCCCCCCTGCAACGCGTGGACCTAAAAGTGGGACTCGATCAGCCGTTTTTTTTTGGATCGCCGGAGCTCCGCCGTCCGGCGGCGGATCGCCTCCAAACTTTCAGAAAGGTGCATATTTTCAATGTAGAATCCAATGCAAGAAAAAACGCCCAGAAAAAATGAGTTTTGCTCGGAGATTGGCGGAGCACCCGTTTCGCCGCCGCTCGCCGCCGCACGAGCCCCCCCAAAGGCTTGGGGTGCGACAGAGATCTCCCAAACGGCTGAACGGAATGCGCTGAAATTTTCAGCAACGCCCATAGTTTTGACGTAGAATCCAATGCCACAAAAATCGCCCATAAAAAATGAGTTTTGCCCGGAGGTTGGCGGAGCACCTCTTTCGCCGCCGCTCGCCGCCGCACGAGCCCGCCCAAAGGCTTGTGGTGCAACGGCGATCTCCCAAACGGCTGAACAGGATGCGGTGAAAATTTGACAGCGTGTTCCTGCCGCCAAGAGTGACCTCTCAACAAAATTTCAGCCCAAACCCAGGCCTACAGCTCCGGGAAAATTGTTTTTAAGGTTTCGCTTCCAAAGGAACCCCCTTCGTCCGGCGTCAGTTGGGCGCCACATTTTGTGTGCGCGTCTGTGAGGTCATACTAGAGCGTCTCACAAAATTTCAGCTTAAACGGATGCGTACAGCTCCGGAAAATTTGTTCCCCATGTTTTTTTCTCAAAGGACCCTCCCTCGTCCGGCGTCTGTTGGGCACCAAATTTTGTGTGCGGCTCTGTCACATGAAACTAGAGCGGCACACAAAATTTGAGCCCAAAACGATGCCTGGAGCATAGCTAACCAGGAGTCGAATTTTCACCTCTTTTTATACACCAAATTTGGGCATAATTTTTATTACATACAAATGGAGAAGAATACAACTTTTCAGCTCGAAACGAGGCTCCCCGCCTCGGGCGTTGTGCTGCTGCGGCCTCGGCCCGCGTGGGCCACCCCAGGAGCCACCTTGAGCCATCCGCCAGCCGCTCGGGAGCCACCTTGAGCCATTCGCGACGTAGGTCGATCGCGTCCCGGGCACCCATCACGCGGGTCGGTCGTGTCGCACGCGTTTCTCGTCATATGGGTCGGTCGCTCTGGTCGGTCAAACCCGTCACACCCCGTCCGCGACGTCCTTCGGGTCCGTTCGGCCCGAGATGCCACACTGAGCGATCGTATCGGTCCCTTGTGCCCGCCACACTTGACCTTTGGGGCGGTCCGGTCAGGTCAGGTCGGGTCCGGTCCGGTCGGTCGGGTCGGTTCGGTCAGCTCGGTCGGGTCGGGTCGGGTCGTTCGGTTCGGTCCGGCCGTGTCAGGTCGGGTCGGGTCGGGTCGTTCGGTTCGGTCCGGCCGTGTCAGGTCGGGTCGGGTCGGGTCGGTCCGGTCAGGTCGGCTCGGTTCGGTTCGGTCGAACACATCACAGCCGACCACGACATCTTTTGTGTCTGTTCGGTTCGAGACGTCACGCGGGGCGATCGCATCGGTCCCGTGTACCCGTCCCGTGACACGGCGGCTTCGGTCAAGTCGGTTCATTGGAGGCCGTCACACAGGCCGGTTCGGTCTCACAAGTCTTACGGAACGGTTCAGTTCGTCCCCGCCTGTCATACGGGTATGTCACGTCGAGCGCGTTTCTTGGCTCGGAGACTCAATGTGGACCGCTCGGGTCGGTCCAATCCGTCGCACCCGACCGCGAGGTCCGTCGGGTCCGTTCGGTCCGAGACGTCGCACGGAGCAATCGTATCGGTCCCTTGTACCCGTCCCGTGACACCGCGGCTTCAGTTGGGTCGGGGAGGGTCGGGTCGGTTGGGTCGGGACGGATCCGGAACGGTCGGGTCAGGTCGGGTCGGGTCGCGTCGCGTCGCACCGGACGCATCGTACGGGTACCTCGCATCGCATCCCTTGTGTACCCCTTACATGGGCCGGAGACTCAATGCGGGTCGCTCGGGTCGGTCGAACCCGTCACACCCGACCGCGAGGTCCGTCGGCTCCGTTCAGTCTGAGAACTCACACGGAGCCATCGTATCGGTCCCGTGTACGCCTCTCGTGACACGGCGGCTTCGGTCGGGTCGGGTCGGGTCGGGTCGGGTCGGGTCGGGTCGGATCGGGTCGGATCCGGTCTGGTCGGGTCGGATCGGGTCGGGCCGGGCCGAGGCACCCCGCGTCGGGTCGGGTTCGGGTCGGGTCGGGTCCTGTCCGGTCGGGCCGGGCCGAGGCACCCCGGGTCGGGTCGGGTCGGGTGGGGTCGGGTCGGGTCGGGTCGGGTCGGATCGGGTCGGATCCGGTCTGGTCGGGTCGGATCGGGTCGGGCCGGGCCGAGGCACCCCGCGTCGGGTCGGGTTCGGGTCGGGTCGGGTCCTGTCCGGTCGGGCCGGGCCGAGGCACCCCGGGTCGGGTGGGGTCGGGTCGTTCGGACCCGTCGTACCTCGCATCGCATCATTTGGTCGGGTTAGATCGTCCCATTGTGCGGGTCGGTCATATGGGTCCCTCGTATCGCATCCCTTGTGCCCCTTCACATGGGTCGGATACTCAATGCGGGTCCCTCGGGCACGTCAAACCCGTCTCACCCGTCCGCGACGTCCGTCCGGTCCGTTCGGTCCGAGAGGCCGTACGGAGGGATCGTATCGGTCCCGCGTACCCGTCCCGTGATACGGCGGCTCCGGTCGGGTCGGGTCGTTCGGGCCCGTCATACGGGCCGATTCGGTCTCACAAGTCTTACGGAAAGGTCGCGTCGGGCGGTTCGCCTTGGCCCCGCCTGTCATACGGGTCGGTCATGTCGCGCGCGTTTCTCGGCTCGGAGACTCATTGTGGGCCTCTCGGGTCGGCCGAACCCGTCACACCCGTCCGCGGGGTCCGTCGGGTCCGGG
>NC_135848.1:6514586-6522086 GCF_029677425.1 Wolffia australiana | reverse complement strand
CCACCCAACCATTGGGCTTCGCGGGCCGCCGTGCCGCCGAGGGGGAGCGCCGCAACCGACCGACCGGGTGTGCGTCGTCCGGGACCCACAGGGGCCCCGTCGGCCAACCCAGCCGCGCGCGCCGCCCCCGCCAAGCGCCACGGCGCCCCCCTGCCGCCCCGGGATAGACCACAGGGAGGCAGCGGGACGCAGTGCCGCAAGGCGCGAGCGCCGCGCGCGCCACCGAAGAGATGTTCCCACCATCCGCCCCCTCCCGGCGCCACGGCGGTCCGCATCCACCCAACCATTGGGCTTCGCGGGCCGCCGTGCCGCCGAGGGGGAGCGCCGCAACCGACCGACCGGGTGTGCGTCGTCCGGGACCCACAGGGGCCCCGTCGGCCAACCCAGCCGCGCGCGCCGCCCCCGCCAAGCGCCACGGCGCCCCCCTGCCGCCCCGGGATAGACCACAGGGAGGCAGCGGGACGCAGTGCCGCAAGGCGCGAGCGCCGCGCGCGCCACCGAAGAGATGTTCCCACCATCCGCCCCCTCCCGGCGCCACGGCGGTCCGCATCCACCCAACCATTGGGCTTCGCGGGCCGCCGTGCCGCCGAGGGGGAGCGCCGCAACCGACCGACCGGGTGTGCGTCGTCCGGGACCCACAGGGGCCCCGTCGGCCAACCCAGACGCGCGCGCCGCCCCCGCCAAGCGCCACGGCGCCCCCCTGCCGCCCCGGGATAGACCACGGGGGCGACAGCGGGACGCAGTGCCGCACGGCGCGAGCGCCGCGCGCGCCACCGAAGATATTCCCACACCCCCGACCGGCGCCACGGCGATCCGCCCCACCCAACCATCGGGCTTCGCGAGCCGCCGTGCCGCCGACCGAGCCGCATCCGACTGGGTGTGCGTCGTCCGGAACCCGGAGGGTCCCGTCAGCCAAGCCCAGCTCCCGCACGCCACCCCCGCCCGGCGCCACGGCGGGCCGCTACCACCCAGCCATTGGGCTTCGCGACCCGCATTGCCGCCGACCGAGAGCGGCGCAAGCAACCGATCAACCAGCCAACCGGGAGAGTTGCGTCGTCCGGAACCCGCAGGCGCCGTCAGCAAACCCGGAGGCACCATCATCGTTCGGGACCCCGACGCCCCCCGCCGTGCGCACGCGCACGACGGCCCGCTACCGCCCCGGATGAAACCCGGGGTTTCGCGACCCGGCGCGCCTGAGAACGCCGGAGAGCGCCGGTTGGCTGGATTTGGATGGGTTTGGACCCGGACCGCACTCGCACACTGAGGGCGCCGTCTGCGCGCCGGGTCGCTCGCCGGCCCGATCCCCTCGTCGACGACCCCGCTGATTTCGGTGGACGGCCGCAGTCGCGACCGGCCACTCGCACTGCGCGGGGGAGTCGAAAAGACGACGGGTCGGCCAGGTATCACCGACGGGCACCATTGCCCCCCTTCTCGCCCGCCGGGCCTGCCGAAAGACGCCCCCGCTAGCGGCTGGACCGGCCGCGCGAGCGACCGGCGCACCCGCACGTGCGCGGCGGCGCCCCCGGCAGGACCGGCGGGCGAGTTCCGAGTTTGATCCGACCCCGCACCCACCCTGGGAAACCGGGGAACCATGTGTTTCGCCGCCCGCGACGTCGACGCCGCGCCTCAGTGCACCCTCCGACCCGCACAGTGCGGCCGTGATCTGGCACGTGCGAGGGCGGCGCCGCCGGCGTGAGCGGCGGCGCATTTCCGACCTTTCCGACTTTTCCGAACCCACAATGCACACAACGGGACCCCGGCGGCCGATAGCTAGCGCTACCGAGGGAGTCTGGCCTCTTTTCCCTCAAACCCACTGACTCCCCTATATACCGAAATACACATCCCCCCCCCTGCAACGCGTGGACCTAAAACTGGGACTCGATCAGCCGTTTTTTTTTGGATCGCCGGAGCTCCGCCGTCCGGCGGCGGATCGCCGCCAAACTCTCAGAAAGGTGCACATTTTCTGTGTACAATCCATTGCAACAAAAAACGCCGACATATTTTGAGTTTTGCTCGGAGATCTCGGAGCACCCCCTTCCGCCGCCGCTCGCCGCCGCACAAGCCCGCCCACAGGCTGGGGGTGCAACGGCGATCTCCCGATTGGCTGAACAGAATTCTCTGAAATTTTAATATAACCTTTCCGGCGTTGAGAAAGATCTCTCCACAAAATTTCAGCCCAAAAGGATGGCCACAGCTCCCGGAAAATAAGTTTTAAGGTTTTGGTTTCAAAGGAACTCCCCTCGTCCAGCGTCTGTTGGGCACCAAATTTTGTGTGCACGTTGTAAATACATAAATAGAGCGGAACCCAACATTTGAGCCCAAACGGAGAAAAATAACTGCGAAAAAACGAAAATTAAATTTTAAATAACCTCCCAAAGCGTCAGAGATAGACGTCCGCGCGCCAGCGCCGGCGGGCGCTGCGCGCTAACGGCGGGGCCGCGCGCGGGCGCCGGCGCTGTGGGCGGGGCCTCGCGCGGGCGCGGGCGCTGTGGGCGGGGCCGCGCGCGGGCGCCGGCGCTGTGGGCGGGGCCGCGCGCGGGCGCGGGCGCTGTGGGCGGGGCCGCGCGCGGGCGCCGGCGCTGTGGGCGGGGCCGCGCGCGGGCGCCGGCGCTCTGGGCGGGGCCGCGCGCGGGCGCCGGCGCTGTGGGCGGGGCCTCGCGCGGGCGCCGGCGCTCTGGGCGGGGCCGCGCGCGGGCGCCGGCGCTGTGGGCGGCATCGCGCGCGGGCGCGGGCGCTGTGGGCGGGGCCGCGCGCGGGCGCCGGCGCTGTGGGCGGGGCCGCGCGCGGGCGCCGGCGCTGTGGGCGGGGCCGCGCGCGGGCGCGGGCGCTGTGGGCGGGGCCGCGCGCGGGCGCCGGCGCTGTGGGCGGGGCCGCGCGCGGGCGCGGGCGCTCTGGGCGGCATCGCGCGCGGGCGCGGGCGCTGTGGGCGGGGCCGCGAGCGGGCGCCGGCGCTCTGGGCGGGGCCGCGCGCGGGCGCCGGCGCTGTGGGCGGGGCCGCGCGCGGGCGCGGGCGCTGTGGGCGTGGCCGCGCGCGGGCGCCGGCGCTCTGGGCGGGGCCGCGCGCGGGCGCCGGCGCTGTGGGCGGGGCCGCGCGCGTGCGCCGGCGCTCTGGGCGGGGCCGCGAGCGGGCGCCGGCGCTGTGGGCGGGGCCGCGTGCGGGCGCCGGCGCTGTGGGCGGGGCCGCGCGCGTGCGCCGGCGCTCTGGGCGGGGGCTGGGCCGGGCATCCCCAGGCGCGCGCGCGCGCCCCCCTGCGCCCGGGCGCCCGTCGGCCCAAAGGCACCAAGGCACAGGCGCACAGGCAACAGGCACAGGCCACAGGCCCAGGTCCCAGGCCCAGGCGCGGCGCGGCGCGGCGCGGCGCGGCGCGCGTGCGTGCGCGCGCGCGCGCGTGGTTGGGGCCCCATCGAGCCATCCTCGAGCCACCTTCGAGCCACCATCGAACCACCCCCGAGCCATTCTCTCTAGCCGGCCATGGCGCACATCCGGTGCGCCGCCAGCGCCCACCAACGGCGGCCACAGGGACGAGGGACGAGGGACGAGCGGGGGGGGTGGTCGACACCCTCTTCTCCCCAACTAACCGAAATAAAGATCCCCCCCCCTGCAACGCGTGGACCTAAAAGTGGGACTCGATCAGCCGTTTTTTTTTGGATCGCCGGAGCTCCGCCGTCCGGCGGCGGATCGCCTCCAAACTTTCAGAAAGGTGCATATTTTGAATGTAGAATCCAATGCAGGAAAAAACGCCCAGAAAAAATGAGTTTTGCTCGGAGAGTGGCGGAGCACCCGTTTCGCCGCCGCTCGCCGCCGCACGAGCCCCCCCAAAGGCTTGGGGTGCGACAGAGATCTCCCAAACGGCTGAACGGAATGCGCTGAAATTTTCAGCAACGCCCATAGTTTTGACGTAGAATCCAATGCCACAAAAATCGCCCATAAAAAATGAGTTTTGCCCGGAGGTTGGCGGAGCACCTCTTTCGCCGCCGCTCGCCGCCGCACGAGCCCGCCCAAAGGCTTGTGGTGCAACGGCGATCTCCCAAACGGCTGAACAGGATGCGGTGAAAATTTGACAGCGTGTTCCTGCCGCCAAGAGTGACCTCTCAACAAAATTTCAGCCCAAACCCAGGCCTACAGCTCCGGGAAAATTGTTTTTAAGGTTTCGCTTCCAAAGGAACCCCCTTCGTCCGGCGTCAGTTGGGCGCCACATTTTGTGTGCGCGTCTGTGAGGTCATACTAGAGCGTCTCACAAAATTTCAGCTTAAACGGATGCGTACAGCTCCGGAAAATTTGTTCCCCATGTTTTTTTCTCAAAGGACCCTCCCTCGTCCGGCGTCTGTTGGGCACCAAATTTTGTGTGCGGCTCTGTCACATGAAACTAGAGCGGCACACAAAATTTGAGCCCAAAACGATGCCTGGAGCATAGCTAACCAGGAGTCGAATTTTCACCTCTTTTTATACACCAAATTTGGGCATAATTTTTATTACATACAAATGGAGAAGAATACAACTTTTCAGCTCGAAACGAGCCTCCCCGCCGCGGGCGTTGTGCTGCTGCGGCCTCGGCCCGCGTGGGCCACCCCAGGAGCCACCTTGAGCCATCCGCCAGCCGCTCGGGAGCCACCTTGAGCCATTCGCGACGTAGGTCGATCGCGTCCCGGGCACCCATCACGCGGGTCGGTCGTGTCGCACCGCGTTTCGTCATATGGGTCGGTCGCTCTGGTCGGTCAAACCCGTCACACCCGGTCCGCGGCGTCGTGCGGGTCCGTTCGGCCCGAGATGCCACACTGAGCGATCGTATCGGTCCCTTGTGCCCGCCACACTTGACCTTTGGGGCGGTCCGGTCAGGTCAGGTCGGGTCCGGTCCGGTCGGTCGGGTCGGTTCGGTCAGCTCGGTCGGGTCGGGTCGGGTCGTTCGGTTCGGTCCGGCCGTGTCAGGTCGGGTCGGGTCGGGTCGTTCGGTTCGGTCCGGCCGTGTCAGGTCGGGTCGGGTCGGGTCGGTCCGGTCAGGTCGGCTCGGTTCGGTTCGGTCGAACACATCACAGCCGACCACGACATCTTTTGTGTCTGTTCGGTTCGAGACGTCACGCGGGGCGATCGCATCGGTCCCGTGTACCCGTCCCGTGACACGGCGGCTTCGGTCAAGTCGGTTCATTGGAGGCCGTCACACAGGCGGTTCGGTCTCACAAGTCTTACGGAGCGGTTCAGTTCGTCCCGCCTGTCATACGGGTATGTCACGTCGGCGCGTTTCTTGGCTCGGAGACTCAATGTGGACCGCTCGGGTCGGTCCAATCCGTCGCACCGACCGCGCGAGTCCGTCGGGTCCGTTCGGTCCGAGGCGTCGCCGCGAGCAATCGTATCGGTCCCTTGTACCCGTCCGTGACACGCGGCTTCAGTTGGGTCGGGGAGGGTCGGGTCGGTTGGGTCGGGACGGATCCGGAACGGTCGGGTCAGGTCGGGTCGGGTCGCGTCGCGTCGCACCGGACGCATCGTACGGGTACCTCGCATCGCATCCCTTGTGTACCCCGCCATGGGCGGAGACTCAATGCGGGTCGCTCGGGTCGGTCGAACCCGTCACACCCGACCGCGATGCCCGTCGGCTCCGTTCAGTCTGAGAACTCACACGGAGCCATCGTATCGGTCCCGTGTACGCCTCTCGTGACACGGCGGCTTCGGTCGGGTCGGGTCGGGTCGGGTCGGGTCGGGTCGGGTCGGATCGGGTCGGATCCGGTCTGGTCGGGTCGGATCGGGTCGGGCCGGCGAGGCACCAGCGTCGGGTCGGGTTCGGGTCGGGTCGGGTCCTGTCCGGTCGGGCCGGGCCGAGGCACCCCGGGTCGGGTCGGGTCGGGTCGGGTCGGGTCGGGTCGGATCGGGTCGGATCCGGTCTGGTCGGGTCGGATCGGGTCGGGCCGGGCCGAGGCACCCCGCGTCGGGTCGGGTTCGGGTCGGGTCGGGTCCTGTCCGGTCGGGCCGGGCCGAGGCACCCCGGGTCGGGTCGGGTCGGGTGGGGTCGGGTCGTTCGGACCCGTCGTACCTCGCATCGCATCATTTGGTCGGGTTAGATCGTCCCATTGTGCGGGTCGGTCATATGGGTCCCTCGTATCGCATCCCTTGTGCCCCTTCACATGGGTCGGATACTCAATGCGGGTCCCTCGGGCACGTCAAACCCGTCTCACCCGTCCGCGACGTCCGTCCGGTCCGTTCGGTCCGAGACGGCGCGCGGAGCGATCGTGCTCGGTCAGCGTACCCGTCCGTGATCTGGCGGCTCGGTCGGGTCGGGTCGTTCGGGCCCGTCATACGGGCCGATTCGGTCTCACAAGTCTTACGGAAAGGTCGCGTCGGGCGGTTCGCCTTGGCCCCGCCTGTCATACGGGTCGGTCATGTCGCGCGCGTTTCTCGGCTCGGAGACTCATTGTGGGCCTCTCGGGTCGGCCGAACCCGTCACACCCGTCCGTCGGGTCCGTTCGGTCCGAGAGGCCGTACGGAGGGATCGTATGGGTCCCTTGTACCCGTCCCATGACACGCCGGCTTCGGTCGGGACTTATCATACGGGCACCTTGCCTCGTATCGGTCTCACAAGTCTCACGGAAAGGTCACGTGGGTTGGGTCTGTTCGGCTGTACCGGTCAGATGGGTCGGTCACGTCGCGCGCGTTTCTCGGCTCGGATACTCGATGCGGGTCGATCGGGACGGTCAAACCCGTCACACCCGACCGCGAGGTACGTCGGGTCCGTTTGGTCCGAGACGTCACGCGGAGCGATCCTATCGGTCCCGCATACCCGTCCCGTGACACGGCGGTTTCGGTCGGGTCGGGTCGTTGGGACCCGCAATTCGGGTACCTCGCATCGGTTCGGTCTCACAAGTCTCACGGAAGGGTCACGTGGGTTGGGTCTGTTCGGCCGCACCCGTCGTACGGGCCGATCACATCGCACGTGTTTCTCGGCTCGGAGATTCATTGCGGGTCACTCGGGTCGGGTTGTTGGGACTCTTCATACGGGCACCTTGTATCGTATCAGTCTCCCAAGTCTCACGGAAGGGTCACGTGGGTTGGGTCTGTTAGGCCGCACCCGTCATACGGTTCGGTCAGGTCCGTCGGGTCGCTTTGACCCATTATACGGGAACCTTACATTCGTTCGGTCTCGCCCGTCTTACGTGTGGGTCAGGTGGGTCGGGTCAGGTTATCCCGTCCCCTCATACGGGTCCGTTGAGTCGGACGAGTTTCTCGGGTTTGATGACTTTATATGGCTCACTCAGGTCGGTCCAACCCATCACACCCGACCGCGATATCCGTCGGGTCCGCTCGGTCCGAGACGTCACACGGAGCGATCATATCGGTCCCGTGTACCTGTCCCGTGACACGGAGGCTCCGGTCGGGTTGGGTCGTTCGGGCCCGTCATACGGGTACCTCGCATCGCATCGTTTGGTCAGGTCCCATCGTGCGGGTCGGTCATGTCGCACCTGTTTCCCGTCATATGGGTCGGAGACTCGATGCGGGTCGATCGGGTCGGTCAA
>NC_135848.1:6497086-6504586 GCF_029677425.1 Wolffia australiana | reverse complement strand
ACCAGCCAACCGGGAGAGTTGCGTCGTCCGGAACCCGCAGGCGCCGTCAGCAAACCCGGAGGCACCATCATCGTTCGGGACCCCGACGCCCCCCGCCGTGCGCACGCGCACGACGGCCCGCTACCGCCCCGGATGAAACCCGGGGTTTCGCGACCCGGCGCGCCTGAGAACGCCGGAGAGCGCCGGTTGGCTGGATTTGGATGGGTTTGGACCCGGACCGCACTCGCACACTGAGGGCGCCGTCTGCGCGCCGGGTCGCTCGCCGGCCCGATCCCCTCGTCGACGACCCCGCTGATTTCGGTGGACGGCCGCAGTCGCGACCGGCCACTCGCACTGCGCGGGGGAGTCGAAAAGACGACGGGTCGGCCAGGTATCACCGACGGGCACCATTGCCCCCCTTCTCGCCCGCCGGGCCTGCCGAAAGACGCCCCCGCTAGCGGCTGGACCGGCCGCGCGAGCGACCGGCGCACCCGCACGTGCGCGGCGGCGCCCCCGGCAGGACCGGCGGGCGAGTTCCGAGTTTGATCCGACCCCGCACCCACCCTGGGAAACCGGGGAACCATGTGTTTCGCCGCCCGCGACGTCGACGCCGCGCCTCAGTGCACCCTCCGACCCGCACAGTGCGGCCGTGATCTGGCACGTGCGAGGGCGGCGCCGCCGGCGTGAGCGGCGGCGCATTTCCGACCTTTCCGACTTTTCCGAACCCACAATGCACACAACGGGACCCCGGCGGCCGATAGCTAGCGCTACCGAGGGAGTCTGGCCTCTTTTCCCTCAAACCCACTGACTCCCCTATATACCGAAATACACATCCCCCCCCCTGCAACGCGTGGACCTAAAACTGGGACTCGATCAGCCGTTTTTTTTTGGATCGCCGGAGCTCCGCCGTCCGGCGGCGGATCGCCGCCAAACTCTCAGAAAGGTGCACATTTTCTGTGTACAATCCATTGCAACAAAAAACGCCGACATATTTTGAGTTTTGCTCGGAGATCTCGGAGCACCCCCTTCCGCCGCCGCTCGCCACTGAAGCCCGCCCACAGGCTGGGGTGCAACGGCGATCTCGATTGGCTGAACAGAATTCTCTGAAATTTTAATATAACCTTTCCGGCGTTGAGAAAGATCTCTCCACAAAATTTCAGCCCAAAGGATGGCCACAGCTCCCGGAAAATAAGTTTTAAGGTTTTGGTTTCAAAGGAACTCCTCGTCCAGCGTCTGTGGGGCACCAAATTTTGTGTGCACGTTGTAAATACATAAATAGAGCGGAACCCAACATTTGAGCCCAAACGGAGAAAAATAACTGCGAAAAAACGAAAATTAAATTTTAAATAACCTCCCAAAGCGTCAGAGATAGACGTCCGCGCGCCAGCGCCGGCGGGCGCTGCGCGCTAACGGCGGGGCCGCGCGCGGGCGCCGGCGCTGTGGGCGGGGCCTCGCGCGGGCGCGGGCGCTGTGGGCGGGGCCGCGCGCGGGCGCCGGCGCTGTGGGCGGGGCCGCGCGCGGGCGCGGCGCTGTGGGCGGGGCCGCGCGCGGGCGCCGGCGCTGTGGGCGGGGCCGCGCGCGGCGCCGGCGCTCTGGGCGGGGCCGCGCGCGGCGCCGGCGCTGTGGGCGGGGCCTCGCGCGTGCGCCGGCGCTCTGGGCGGGGCCGCGCGGGCGCCGGCGCTGTGGGCGGCATCGCGCGCGGGCGCGGGCGCTGTGGGCGGGGCCGCGCGCGGGCGCCGGCGCTCTGGGCGGGGCCGCGCGCGGGCGCCGGCGCCGTGGGCGGGGCCGCGCGCGGGCGCGGGCGCTGTGGGCGGGGCCGCGCGCGGGCGCCGGCGCTGTGGGCGGGGCCGCGCGCGGGCGCGGGCGCTCTGGGCGGCGTCGCGCGCGGGCGCGGGCGCTGTGGGCGGGGCCGCGAGCGGGCGCCGGCGCTCTGGGCGGGGCCGCGCGCGGGCGCCGGCGCTGTGGGCGGGGCCGCGCGCGGGCGCGGGCGCTGTGGGCGTGGCCGCGCGCGGGCGCCGGCGCTCTGGGCGGGGCCGCGCGCGGGCGCCGGCGCTGTGGGCGGGGCCGCGCGCGTGCGCCGGCGCTCTGGGCGGGGCCGCGCGCGGGCGCCGGCGCTGTGGGCGGGGCCGCGCGCGGGCGCCGGCGCTGTGGGCGGGGCCGCGCGCGTGCGCCGGCGCTCTGGGCGGGGGCTGGGCCGGGCATCCCCAGGCGCGCGCGCCCCCCTGCGCCCGGGCGCCCGTCGGCCCAAAGGCACCAAGGCACAGGCGCACAGGCAACAGGCACAGGCCACAGGCCCAGGTCCCAGGCCCAGGCGCGGCGCGGCGCGGCGCGGCGCGGCGCGCGTGCGTGCGCGCGCGCGCGCGTGGTTGGGGCCCCATCGAGCCATCCTCGAGCCACCTTCGAGCCACCATCGAACCACCCCCGAGCCATTCTCTCTAGCCGGCCATGGCGCACATCCGGTGCGCCGCCAGCGCCCACCAACGGCGGCCACAGGGACGAGGGACGAGGGACGAGCGGGGGGGGTGGTCGACACCCTCTTCTCCCCAACTAACCGAAATAAAGATCCCCCCCCCTGCAACGCGTGGACCTAAAAGTGGGACTCGATCAGCCGTTTTTTTTTGGATCGCCGGAGCTCCGCCGTCCGGCGGCGGATCGCCTCCAAACTTTCAGAAAGGTGCATATTTTCAATGTAGAATCCAATGCAAGAAAAAACGCCCAGAAAAAATGAGTTTTGCTCGGAGATTGGCGGAGCACCCGTTTCGCCGCCGCTCGCCGCCGCACGAGCCCCCCCAAAGGCTTGGGGTGCGACAGAGATCTCCCAAACGGCTGAACGGAATGCGCTGAAATTTTCAGCAACGCCCATAGTTTTGACGTAGAATCCAATGCCACAAAAATCGCCCATAAAAAATGAGTTTTGCCCGGAGGTTGGCGGAGCACCTCTTTCGCCGCCGCTCGCCGCCGCACGAGCCCGCCCAAAGGCTTGTGGTGCAACGGCGATCTCCCAAACGGCTGAACAGGATGCGGTGAAAATTTGACAGCGTGTTCCTGCCGCCAAGAGTGACCTCTCAACAAAATTTCAGCCCAAACCCAGGCCTACAGCTCCGGGAAAATTGTTTTTAAGGTTTCGCTTCCAAAGGAACCCCCTTCGTCCGGCGTCAGTTGGGCGCCACATTTTGTGTGCGCGTCTGTGAGGTCATACTAGAGCGTCTCACAAAATTTCAGCTTAAACGGATGCGTACAGCTCCGGAAAATTTGTTCCCCATGTTTTTTTCTCAAAGGACCCTCCCTCGTCCGGCGTCTGTTGGGCACCAAATTTTGTGTGCGGCTCTGTCACATGAAACTAGAGCGGCACACAAAATTTGAGCCCAAAACGATGCCTGGAGCATAGCTAACCAGGAGTCGAATTTTCACCTCTTTTTATACACCAAATTTGGGCATAATTTTTATTACATACAAATGGAGAAGAATACAACTTTTCAGCTCGAAACGAGCCTCCCCGCCGCGGGCGTTGTGCTGCTGCGGCCTCGGCCCGCGTGGGCCACCCCAGGAGCCACCTTGAGCCATCCGCCAGCCGCTCGGGAGCCACCTTGAGCCATTCGCGACGTAGGTCGATCGCGTCCCGGGCACCCATCACGCGGGTCGGTCGTGTCGCACGCGTTTCTCGTCATATGGGTCGGTCGCTCTGGTCGGTCAAACCCGTCACACCCCGTCCGCGACGTCCTTCGGGTCCGTTCGGCCCGAGATGCCACACTGAGCGATCGTATCGGTCCCTTGTGCCCGCCACACTTGACCTTTGGGGCGGTCCGGTCAGGTCAGGTCGGGTCCGGTCCGGTCGGTCGGGTCGGTTCGGTCAGCTCGGTCGGGTCGGGTCGGGTCGTTCGGTTCGGTCCGGCCGTGTCAGGTCGGGTCGGGTCGGGTCGTTCGGTTCGGTCCGGCCGTGTCAGGTCGGGTCGGGTCGGGTCGGTCCGGTCAGGTCGGCTCGGTTCGGTTCGGTCGAACACATCACAGCCGACCACGACATCTTTTGTGTCTGTTCGGTTCGAGACGTCACGCGGGGCGATCGCATCGGTCCCGTGTACCCGTCCCGTGACACGGCGGCTTCGGTCAAGTCGGTTCATTGGAGGCCGTCACACAGGCCGGTTCGGTCTCACAAGTCTTACGGAACGGTTCAGTTCGTCCCCGCCTGTCATACGGGTATGTCACGTCGAGCGCGTTTCTTGGCTCGGAGACTCAATGTGGACCGCTCGGGTCGGTCCAATCCGTCGCACCCGACCGCGAGGTCCGTCGGGTCCGTTCGGTCCGAGACGTCGCACGGAGCAATCGTATCGGTCCCTTGTACCCGTCCCGTGACACCGCGGCTTCAGTTGGGTCGGGGAGGGTCGGGTCGGTTGGGTCGGGACGGATCCGGAACGGTCGGGTCAGGTCGGGTCGGGTCGCGTCGCGTCGCACCGGACGCATCGTACGGGTACCTCGCATCGCATCCCTTGTGTACCCCTTACATGGGCCGGAGACTCAATGCGGGTCGCTCGGGTCGGTCGAACCCGTCACACCCGACCGCGAGGTCCGTCGGCTCCGTTCAGTCTGAGAACTCACACGGAGCCATCGTATCGGTCCCGTGTACGCCTCTCGTGACACGGCGGCTTCGGTCGGGTCGGGTCGGGTCGGGTCGGGTCGGGTCGGGTCGGATCGGGTCGGATCCGGTCTGGTCGGGTCGGATCGGGTCGGGCCGGGCCGAGGCACCCCGCGTCGGGTCGGGTTCGGGTCGGGTCGGGTCCTGTCCGGTCGGGCCGGGCCGAGGCACCCCGGGTCGGGTCGGGTCGGGTCGGGTCGGGTCGGGTCGGATCGGGTCGGATCCGGTCTGGTCGGGTCGGATCGGGTCGGGCCGGGCCGAGGCACCCCGCGTCGGGTCGGGTTCGGGTCGGGTCGGGTCCTGTCCGGTCGGGCCGGGCCGAGGCACCCCGGGTCGGGTCGGGTCGGGTGGGGTCGGGTCGTTCGGACCCGTCGTACCTCGCATCGCATCATTTGGTCGGGTTAGATCGTCCCATTGTGCGGGTCGGTCATATGGGTCCCTCGTATCGCATCCCTTGTGCCCCTTCACATGGGTCGGATACTCAATGCGGGTCCCTCGGGCACGTCAAACCCGTCTCACCCGTCCGCGACGTCCGTCCGGTCCGTTCGGTCCGAGACGGCACGCGGAGCGATCGTATCGGTCCCGCGTACCCGTCCCGTGATACGGCGGCTCCGGTCGGGTCGGGTCGTTCGGGCCCGTCATACGGGCCGATTCGGTCTCACAAGTCTTACGGAAAGGTCGCGTCGGGCGGTTCGCCTTGGCCCCGCCTGTCATACGGGTCGGTCATGTCGCGCGCGTTTCTCGGCTCGGAGACTCATTGTGGGCCTCTCGGGTCGGCCGAACCCGTCACACCCGTCCGTCGGGTCCGTTCGGTCCGAGAGGCCGTACGGAGGGATCGTATGGGTCCCTTGTACCCGTCCCATGACACGCCGGCTTCGGTCGGGACTTATCATACGGGCACCTTGCCTCGTATCGGTCTCACAAGTCTCACGGAAAGGTCACGTGGGTTGGGTCTGTTCGGCTGTACCGGTCAGATGGGTCGGTCACGTCGCGCGCGTTTCTCGGCTCGGATACTCGATGCGGGTCGATCGGGACGGTCAAACCCGTCACACCCGACCGCGAGGTACGTCGGGTCCGTTTGGTCCGAGACGTCACGCGGAGCGATCCTATCGGTCCCGCATACCCGTCCCGTGACACGGCGGTTTCGGTCGGGTCGGGTCGTTGGGACCCGCAATTCGGGTACCTCGCATCGGTTCGGTCTCACAAGTCTCACGGAAGGGTCACGTGGGTTGGGTCTGTTCGGCCGCACCCGTCGTACGGGCCGATCACATCGCACGTGTTTCTCGGCTCGGAGATTCATTGCGGGTCACTCGGGTCGGGTTGTTGGGACTCTTCATACGGGCACCTTGTATCGTATCAGTCTCCCAAGTCTCACGGAAGGGTCACGTGGGTTGGGTCTGTTAGGCCGCACCCGTCATACGGTTCGGTCAGGTCCGTCGGGTCGCTTTGACCCATTATACGGGAACCTTACATTCGTTCGGTCTCGCCCGTCTTACGTGTGGGTCAGGTGGGTCGGGTCAGGTTATCCCGTCCCCTCATACGGGTCCGTTGAGTCGGACGAGTTTCTCGGGTTTGATGACTTTATATGGCTCACTCAGGTCGGTCCAACCCATCACACCCGACCGCGATATCCGTCGGGTCCGCTCGGTCCGAGACGTCACACGGAGCGATCATATCGGTCCCGTGTACCTGTCCCGTGACACGGAGGCTCCGGTCGGGTTGGGTCGTTCGGGCCCGTCATACGGGTACCTCGCATCGCATCGTTTGGTCAGGTCCCATCGTGCGGGTCGGTCATGTCGCACCTGTTTCCCGTCATATGGGTCGGAGACTCGATGCGGGTCGCTCGGGTCGGTCCAACCCGTCACACCCGACCGCGAGGTCCGTCGGGTCCGTTCGGTCTGAGACGCCGTACGGAGCGATCCGATCGGTCCCTTGTACCCATCCCGTGACACGGCGGCTTCCGTCAAGTCGGGTCGTTGGGACCCGTCATACGGGTACCTCGCATCGGTTCGGTCTGACTCGTCTCACGGAAGGGTCGCGTGGGGTTGGGTCTGTTCGGCCCCGCCCCTCAGATGGGTCGGTGACGTCGCACGCGTTTCTCGGGTCGGATACTCAATGCGGGTTGCTCAGGTCGGTCAAATCCGTCACACCCGACCGCGAGGTCCGTCGGGTCCGTTCGGTCCGAGACACCCAGTAAGGAGCGATCTTATCAGTCCCGTGTACCCGTCCCGCGACACGGCGGCTCCGGTCGGGTCGGGTCGTTGGGACCCGTCATACGGGTACCTCGCATCGATTTGGTCTTGACTCGTCTTAATCAACGGTCGTGTGGGGTTGGGTCTGTTCTGCCCGGCCCCTCAGATGGGTCGGTCACGTCGCACGCCTTTCTCGGGTCGGATACTCAATGAGGGTCGCTCAAACCTCCCATGGGTATCCACACTGTGGTGGGCAGCCGCGCGCGCGCGGCAGGCCCACCCGCCCGCACATGACCGCACACGCCCGCCCACAGCCCCCCAAGAGGCCTCCCTAGCCGAAAAATCGGCTAAGTACGGGGAGGCCTCACTGTGGTGGGCGGCCGCGTGCGGGCGCTGGCCCCCGGGCGCGCGCGCGGCAGGCCCAGGCGCCCGCACATGACCGCACACGCCCGCCCACAGCCCCCCAAGAGGCCTCCCAAGCCGAAAAATTGGCTAAGTACTGCGGGCAACCTCCCACGGGTATCCACACTGTGGTGGGCAGCCGCGTGCGGGCGCTGGCCCCCGGGCGCGCCCGCGGCAGGCCCAGGCGCCCGCACATGACCGCACACGCCCGCCCACAGCCCCCCAAGAGGCCTCCCTAGCCGAAAAATCGGCAAGTACCCGGAGGCCTCCCTGTGGTGGGCGGCCGCGTGCGGGCGC
>NC_135848.1:6482086-6487086 GCF_029677425.1 Wolffia australiana | reverse complement strand
CACAGGCTGGGGGTGCAACGGCGATCTCCCGATTGGCTGAACAGAATTCTCTGAAATTTTAATATAACCTTTCCGGCGTTGAGAAAGATCTCTCCACAAAATTTCAGCCCAAAAGGATGGCCACAGCTCCCGGAAAATAAGTTTTAAGGTTTTGGTTTCAAAGGAACTCCTCGTCCAGCGTCTGTTGGGCACCAAATTTTGTGTGCACGTTGTAAATACATAAATAGAGCGGAACCCAACATTTGAGCCCAAACGGAGAAAAATAACTGCGAAAAACGAAAATTAAATTTTAAATAACCTCCCAAAGCGTCAGAGATAGACGTCCGCGCGCCAGCGCCGGCGGGCGCTGCGCGCTAACGGCGGGGCCGCGCGCGGGCGCCGGCGCTGTGGGCGGGGCCGCGCGCGGGCGCGGGCGCTCTGGGCGGCGTCGCGCGCGGGCGCGGGCGCTGTGGGCGGGGCCGCGCGCGGGCGCGGGCGCTGTGGGCGGGGCCGCGCGCGGGCGCCGGCGCTGTGGGCGGGGCCGCGCGCGGGCGCCGGCGCTCTGGGCGGGGCCGCGCGCGGGCGCCGGCGCTGTGGGCGGGGCCTCGCGCGGGCGCCGGCGCTCTGGGCGGGGCCGCGCGCGGGCGCGCCGGCGCTGTGGGCGGCATCGCGCGCGGGCGCGGCGCTGTGGGCGGGGCCGCGCGCGGGCGCCGGCGCTGTGGGCGGGGCCGCGCGCGGGCGCCGGCGCTGTGGGCGGGGCCGCGCGGGCGCGGGCGCTGTGGGCGGGGCCGCGCGCGGGCGCCGGCGCTGTGGGCGGGGCCGCGCGCGGGCGCGGGCGCTCTGGGCGGCATCGCGCGCGGGCGCGGGCGCTGTGGGCGGGGCCGCGAGCGGGCGCCGGCGCTCTGGGCGGGGCCGCGCGCGGGCGCCGGCGCTGTGGGCGGGCCGCGCGCGGGCGCGGGCGCTGTGGGCGTGGCCGCGCGCGGGCGCCGGCGCTCTGGGCGGGCCGCGCGCGGGCGCCGGCGCTGTGGGCGGGCCGCGCGCGTGCGCCGGCGCTCTGGGCGGGGCCGCGCGCGGGCGCCGGCGCTCTGGGCGGGGCCGCGTGCGGGCGCCGGCGCGGTGGGCGGGGCCGCGCGCGTGCGCCGGCGCTCTGGGCGGGGGCTGGGCCGGGCATCCCCAGGCGCGCGCGCGCGCCCCCCTGCGCCCGGGCGCCCGTCGGCCCAAAGGCACCAAGGCACAGGCGCACAGGCAACAGGCACAGGCCACAGGCCCAGGTCCCAGGCCCAGGCGCGGCGCGGCGCGGCGCGCGTGCGTGCGCGCGCGCGCGCGTGGTTGGGGCCCCATCGAGCCATCCTCGAGCCACCTTCGAGCCACCATCGAACCACCCCCGAGCCATTCTCTCTAGCCGGCCATGGCGCACATCCGGTGCGCCGCCAGCGCCCACCAACGGCGGCCACAGGGACGAGGGACGAGGGACGAGCGGGGGGGGTGGTCGACACCCTCTTCTCCCCAACTAACCGAAATAAAGATCCCCCCCCCTGCAACGCGTGGACCTAAAAGTGGGACTCGATCAGCCGTTTTTTTTTGGATCGCCGGAGCTCCGCCGTCCGGCGGCGGATCGCCTCCAAACTTTCAGAAAGGTGCATATTTTCAATGTAGAATCCAATGCAAGAAAAAACGCCCAGAAAAAATGAGTTTTGCTCGGAGATTGGCGGAGCACCCGTTTCGCCGCCGCTCGCCGCCGCACGAGCCCCCCCAAAGGCTTGGGGTGCGACAGAGATCTCCCAAACGGCTGAACGGAATGCGCTGAAATTTTCAGCAACGCCCATAGTTTTGACGTAGAATCCAATGCCACAAAAATCGCCCATAAAAAATGAGTTTTGCCCGGAGGTTGGCGGAGCACCTCTTTCGCCGCCGCTCGCCGCCGCACGAGCCCGCCCAAAGGCTTGTGGTGCAACGGCGATCTCCCAAACGGCTGAACAGGATGCGGTGAAAATTTGACAGCGTGTTCCTGCCGCCAAGAGTGACCTCTCAACAAAATTTCAGCCCAAACCCAGGCCTACAGCTCCGGGAAAATTGTTTTTAAGGTTTCGCTTCCAAAGGAACCCCCTTCGTCCGGCGTCAGTTGGGCGCCACATTTTGTGTGCGCGTCTGTGAGGTCATACTAGAGCGTCTCACAAAATTTCAGCTTAAACGGATGCGTACAGCCCGGAAAATTTGTTCCCATGTTTTTTTCTCAAAGGACCCTCCCTCGTCCGGCGTCTGTTGGGCACCAAATTTTGTGTGCGGCTCTGTCACATGAAACTAGAGCGGCACACAAAATTTGAGCCCAAAACGATGCCTGGAGCATAGCTAACCAGGAGTCGAATTTTCACCTCTTTTTATACACCAAATTTGGGCATAATTTTTATTACATACAAATGGAGAAGAATACAACTTTTCAGCTCGAAACGAGCCTCCCCGCCGCGGGCGTTGTGCTGCTGCGGCCTCGGCCCGCGTGGGCCACCCCAGGAGCCACCTTGAGCCATCCGCCAGCCGCTCGGGAGCCACCTTGAGCCATTCGCGACGTAGGTCGATCGCGTCCCGGGCACCCATCACGCTGGTCGGCGTGGTCGCACGCGCTTTCGCCATATGGGTCGGTCGCCTGGTCGGTCAAACCCGTCACACCCGCCCGCGACGTCCTTCGGGTCCGTTCGCCCCGAGATGCCACACTGAGCGATCGTATCGGTCCCTTGTGCCCGCCACACTTGACCTTTGGGGCGGTCCGGTCGGGTCAGGTCGGGTCCGGTCCGGTCGGACGGGTCGGTTCGGTCCGCTCGGTCGGGTCGGGTCGGGGCGTTCGGTTCGGTCCGGCCGTGTCAGGTCGGGTCGGGTCGGGGCGCTCGTTCGGTCCGCCGTGTCAGGTCGGTCGGGTCGGGTCGGTCCGGTCAGGTCGGCTCGGTTCGGTCGAACACATCACAGCCGACCACGACATCTTTTGTGTCTGTTCGGTTCGAGACGCCACGCTGGGCGATCGATCGTCCCGTGTACCCGTCCCGTGACACGGCGGCTTCGGTCAGGTCGGTTCATGGTAGGCCGGCACAGAGGCCGGGGCGGTCTCACACGCCGTCCGGAACGGTTCAGTTCGCGCCCGCCCGTCATGCGGGCATGTCACGTCGAGCGCGGGTCTTGGCTCGGAGACTCAATGTGGACCGCTCGGGTCGGTCCAATCCGTCGCACCCGACCGCGAGGTCCGTCGGGTCCGTTCGGTCCGAGACGTCGCACGGAGCAATCGTATCGGTCCCTTGTACCCGTCCCGTGACACCGCGGCTTCAGTTGGGTCGGGGAGGGTCGGGTCGGTTGGGTCGGGACGGATCCGGAACGGTCGGGTCAGGTCGGGTCGGGTCGCGTCGCGTCGCACCGGACGCATCGTACGGGTACCTCGCATCGCATCCCTTGTGTACCCCTTACATGGGCCGGAGACTCAATGCGGGTCGCTCGGGTCGGTCGAACCCGTCACACCCGACCGCGAGGTCCGTCGGCTCCGTTCAGTCTGAGAACTCACACGGAGCCATCGTATCGGTCCCGTGTACGCCTCTCGTGACACGGCGGCTTCGGTCGGGTCGGGTCGGGTCGGGTCGGGTCGGATCGGGTCGGATCCGGTCTGGTCGGGTCGGAT
The DNA here is from genome assembly GCF_029677425.1 of Wolffia australiana. NCBI lineage: Eukaryota > Viridiplantae > Streptophyta > Magnoliopsida > Alismatales > Araceae > Wolffia > Wolffia australiana. The sequence goes on along the minus strand of NC_135848.1, from coordinate 6,483,452 downwards.
CGGGTCGGGCCGGGCCGAGGCACCCCGCGTCGGGTCGGGTTCGGGTCGGGTCGGGTCCTGTCCGGTCGGGCCGGGCCGAGGCACCCCGGGTCGGGTCGGGTCGGGTCGGGTCGGGTCGGGTCGGATCGGGTCGGATCCGGTCTGGTCGGGTCGGATCGGGTCGGGCCGGGCCGAGGCACCCCGCGTCGGGTCGGGTTCGGGTCGGGTCGGGTCCTGTCCGGTCGGGCCGGGCCGAGGCACCCCGGGTCGGGTCGGGTCGGGTGGGGTCGGGTCGTTCGGACCCGTCGTACCTCGCATCGCATCATTTGGTCGGGTTAGATCGTCCCATTGTGCGGGTCGGTCATATGGGTCCCTCGTATCGCATCCCTTGTGCCCCTTCACATGGGTCGGATACTCAATGCGGGTCCTCGGCACGCCAAACCCGCCTCACCCGTCCGCGACGCCCGTCCGTCCGCTCGGTCGAGACGGCACGCGGAGCGATCAGATCGGTCCCGCTGCACCCGCCCCGTGATCTGGCGGCCCGGGTCGGGTCGGGTCGTTCGGGCCCGTCATACGGGCCGATTCGGTCTCACAAGTCTTACGGAAAGGTCGCGTCGGGCGGTTCGCCTTGGCCCCGCCTGTCATACGGGTCGGTCATGTCGCGCGCGTTTCTCGGCTCGGAGACTCATTGTGGGCCTCTCGGGTCGGCCGAACCCGTCACACCCGTCCGTCGGGTCCGTTCGGTCCGAGACGGCACGCGGAGCGATCGTATGGGTCCCTTGTACCCGTCCCATGACACGCCGGCTTCGGTCGGGACTTATCATACGGGCACCTTGCCTCGTATCGGTCTCACAAGTCTCACGGAAAGGTCACGTGGGTTGGGTCTGTTCGGCTGTACCGGTCAGATGGGTCGGTCACGTCGCGCGCGTTTCTCGGCTCGGATACTCGATGCGGGTCGCTCGGGACGGGCAAACCCGTCACACCCGACCGCGAGGTACGTCGGGTCCGGTTGGTCCGGGCCGTCGGGCGGAGCGATCCTATCGGTCCCGCATACCCGTCGCGTGACGCGGCGGTTTCGGTCGGGTCGGTCGGGACTTATCATACGGGCACCTTGCCTCGTATCGGTCTCACAAGTCTCACGGAAGGGTCACGTGGGTTGGGTCTGTTCGGCCGCACCCGTCGTACGGGCCGATCACATCGCACGTGTTTCTCGGCTCGGAGATTCATTGCGGGTCACTCGGGTCGGGTTGTTGGGACTCTTCATACGGGCACCTTGTATCGTATCAGTCTCCCAAGTCTCACGGAAGGGTCACGTGGGTTGGGTCTGTTAGGCCGCACCCGTCATACGGTTCGGTCAGGTCCGTCGGGTCGCTTTGACCCATTATAC
>NC_135848.1:6464586-6472086 GCF_029677425.1 Wolffia australiana | reverse complement strand
CGCGCGCGCCGCCCCCGCCAAGCGCCACGGCGCCCCCCTGCCGCCCCGGGATAGACCACGGGGGCGACAGCGGGGCGCAGTGCCGCACGGCGCGAGCGCCGCGCGCGCCACCGAAGATATTCCCACACCCCCGACCGGCGCCACGGCGATCCGCCCCACCCAACCATCGGGCTTCGCGAGCCGCCGTGCCGCCGACCGAGCCGCATCCGACTGGGTGTGCGTCGTCCGGAACCCGGAGGGTCCCGTCAGCCAAGCCCAGCTCCCGCACGCCACCCCCGCCCGGCGCCACGGCGGGCCGCTACCACCCAGCCATTGGGCTTCGCGACCCGCATTGCCGCCGACCGAGAGCGGCGCAAGCAACCGATCAACCAGCCAACCGGGAGAGTTGCGTCGTCCGGAACCCGCAGGCGCCGTCAGCAAACCCGGAGGCACCATCATCGTTCGGGACCCCGACGCCCCCCGCCGTGCGCACGCGCACGACGGCCCGCTACCGCCCCGGATGAAACCCGGGGTTTCGCGACCCGGCGCGCCTGAGAACGCCGGAGAGCGCCGGTTGGCTGGATTTGGATGGGTTTGGACCCGGACCGCACTCGCACACTGCGGGCGCCGTCTGCGCGCCGGGTCGCTCGCCGGCCCGATCCCCTCGTCGACGACCCCGCTGATTTCGGTGGACGGCCGCAGTCGCGACCGGCCACTCGCACTGCGCGGGGGAGTCGAAAAGACGACGGGTCGGCCAGGTATCACCGACGGGCACCATTGCCCCCCTTCTCGCCCGCCGGGCCTGCCGAAAGACGCCCCCGCTAGCGGCTGGACCGGCCGCGCGAGCGACCGGCGCACCCGCACGTGCGCGGCGGCGCCCCCGGCAGGACCGGCGGGCGAGTTCCGAGTTTGATCCGACCCCGCACCCACCCTGGGAAACCGGGGAACCATGTGTTTCGCCGCCCGCGACGTCGACGCCGCGCCTCAGTGCACCCTCCGACCCGCACAGTGCGGCCGTGATCTGGCACGTGCGAGGGCGGCGCCGCCGGCGTGAGCGGCGGCGCATTTCCGACCTTTCCGACTTTTCCGAACCCACAATGCACACAACGGGACCCCGGCGGCCGATAGCTAGCGCTACCGAGGGAGTCTGGCCTCTTTTCCCTCAAACCCACTGACTCCCCTATATACCGAAATACACATCCCCCCCCCTGCAACGCGTGGACCTAAAACTGGGACTCGATCAGCCGTTTTTTTTTGGATCGCCGGAGCTCCGCCGTCCGGCGGCGGATCGCCGCCAAACTCTCAGAAAGGTGCACATTTTCTGTGTACAATCCATTGCAACAAAAAACGCCGACATATTTTGAGTTTTGCTCGGAGATCTCGAGCACCCTTCCGCCGCCGCCGCCGCACAAGCCCGCCCACAGGCTGGGGGTGCAACGGCGATCTCCCGATTGGCTGAACAGAATTCTCTGAAATTTTAATATAACCTTTCCGGCGTTGAGAAAGATCTTCCACAAAATTTCAGCCCAAAAGGATGGCCACAGCTCCCGGAAAATAAGTTTTAAGGTTTTGGTTTCAAAGGAACTCCTCGTCCAGCGTCTGTTGGGCACCAAATTTTGTGTGCACGTTGTAAATACATAAATAGAGCGGAACCCAACATTTGAGCCCAAACGGAGAAAAATAACTGCGAAAAACGAAAATTAAATTTTAAATAACCTCCCAAAGCGTCAGAGATAGACGTCCGCGCGCCAGCGCCGGCGGGCGCTGCGCGCTAACGGCGGGCCGCGCGCGGGCGCCGGCGCTGTGGGCGGGCGCGCGCGCGGGCGCTGTGGGCGGGCCTCGCGCGGGCGCTGTGGGCGGGGCGCGGCGCTGTGGGCGCGCGGGCGCCGGCGCTGTGGGCGGGGCCGCGCGCGGCGCCGGCGCTCTGGGCGGCCGCGCGCGGCGCCGGCGCTGTGGGCGGGCCTCGCGCGGGCGCCGGCGCTCTGGCGGGCCGCGCGGGCGCCGGCGCTGTGGGCGGCGCGCGCGGCGCGGGCGCTGTGGGCGGGCGCGCGCGGCGCCGGCGCTGTGGGCGGGCCGCGCGCGGCGCCGGCGCTGTGGGCGGGGCCGCGCGCGGCGCGGGCGCTGTGGGCGGGCCGCGCGCGGGCGCCGGCGCTGTGGGCGGGCCGCGCGGGCGCGGGCGCTCTGGGCGGCATCGCGCGCGGGCGCGGGCGCTGTGGGCGGGGCCGCGAGCGGGCGCCGGCGCTCTGGGCGGGGCCGCGCGCGGCGCCGGCGCTGTGGCGGGGCCGCGCGGGCGCGGGCGCTGTGGGCGTGGCCGCGCGCGGGCGCCGGCGCTCTGGGCGGCCGCGCGGGCGCCGGCGCTGTGGGCGGGCCGCGCGCGTGCGCCGGCGCTCTGGGCGGGGCCGCGAGCGGGCGCCGGCGCTGTGGGCGGGGCCGCGTGCGGGCGCCGGCGCTGTGGGCGGGGCCGCGCGCGTGCGCCGGCGCTCTGGGCGGGGGCTGGGCCGGGCATCCCCAGGCGCGCGCGCGCGCCCCCCTGCGCCCGGGCGCCCGTCGGCCCAAAGGCACCAAGGCACAGGCGCACAGGCAACAGGCACAGGCCACAGGCCCAGGTCCCAGGCCCAGGCGCGGCGCGGCGCGGCGCGGCGCGGCGCGCGTGCGTGCGCGCGCGCGCGCGTGGTTGGGGCCCCATCGAGCCATCCTCGAGCCACCTTCGAGCCACCATCGAACCACCCCCGAGCCATTCTCTCTAGCCGGCCATGGCGCACATCCGGTGCGCCGCCAGCGCCCACCAACGGCGGCCACAGGGACGAGGGACGAGGGACGAGCGGGGGGGGTGGTCGACACCCTCTTCTCCCCAACTAACCGAAATAAAGATCCCCCCCCCTGCAACGCGTGGACCTAAAAGTGGGACTCGATCAGCCGTTTTTTTTTGGATCGCCGGAGCTCCGCCGTCCGGCGGCGGATCGCCTCCAAACTTTCAGAAAGGTGCATATTTTCAATGTAGAATCCAATGCAAGAAAAAACGCCCAGAAAAAATGAGTTTTGCTCGAGATTGGCGGAGCACCCGCTTTCGCCGCCGCCGCCGCACGAGCCCCCAAAGGCTTGGGGTGCGACAGAGATCTCCCAAACGGCTGAACGGAATGCGCTGAAATTTTCAGCAACGCCCATAGTTTTGACGAGAATCCAATGCCACAAAATCGCCCATAAAAAATGAGTTTTGCCCGGAGGTTGGCGGAGCACCTCTTTCGCCGCCGCTCGCCGCCGCACGAGCCCGCCCAAAGGCTTGTGGTGCAACGGCGATCTCCCAAACGGCTGAACAGGATGCGGTGAAAATTTGACAGCGTGTTCCTGCCGCCAAGAGTGACCTCTCAACAAAATTTCAGCCCAAACCCAGGCCTACAGCTCCGGAAAATTGTTTTTAAGGTTTCGCTTCCAAAGGAACCCCTTCGTCCGGCGTCAGTTGGGCGCCACATTTTGTGTGCGCGTCTGTGAGGTCATACTAGAGCGTCTCACAAAATTTCAGCTTAAACGGATGCGCATAGCCCGGAAAATTTGTTCCCATGTTTTTTCTCAAAGGACCCTCCTCGTCTGGCGTCTGTTGGGCACCAAATTTTGTGTGCGGCTCTGTCACATGAAACTAGAGCGGCACACAAAATTTGAGCCCAAAACGATGCCTGGAGCATAGCTAACCAGGAGTCGAATTTTCACCTCTTTTATACACCAAATTTGGGCATAATTTTTATTACATACAAATGGAGAAGAATACAACTTTTCAGCTCGAAACGAGCCTCCCCGCCGCGGGCGTTGTGCTGCTGCGGCCTCGGCCCGCGTGGGCCACCCCAGGAGCCACCTTGAGCCATCCGCCAGCCGCCGGGAGCCACCTTGAGCCATTCGCGACGAGGTCGATCGCGCCCCGGCACCCATCACGCTGGTCGGCCGGTCGCACGCGCTTTCGCCATATGGGTCGGTCGCTTGGTCGGTCAAACCCGCCACACCCGGCCCGCGACGCCCTTCGGGTCCGCTTCGCCCGAGATGCCACACTGAGCGATCAGATCGTCCCTTGTGCCCGCCACACTTGACCTTTGGGGCGGTCCGGCCAGGTCAGGTCGGGTCCGTCCGCCGGTCGGGTCGGTTCGGCCAGCTCGGCCGGGTCGGGTCGGGTCGCTCGTTCGGTCCGCCGTGTCAGGTCGGGTCGGGTCGGGTCGCTCGTTCGGTCCGCCGTGTCAGGTCGGGTCGGGTCGGTCGGTCCGTCAGGTCGGCTCGGTTCGGTTCGGTCGAACACATCACAGCCGACCACGACATCTTTTGTGTCTGTTCGCCCGAGACGCCACGCTGGGCGATCGATCGTCCCGTGTACCCGCCCCGTGACACGGCGGCTTCGGTCAAGTCGGTTCATTGGAGGCCGCCACACAGGCCGGTTCGGTCTCACAAGTCTTACGGAACGGTTCAGTTCGCCCCCGCCTGTCATACGGGTATGTCACGCCGAGCGCTTTCTTGGCTCGAGACTCACCGTGGACCGCTGGTCGGTCCAATCCGGCCGCACCCGACCGCGAGGTCCGCTGGTCCGCTCGTCCGAGACGCCGCGACGGAGCAATCGTGATCGTCCCTTGTACCCGTCCCGTGACACCGCGGCTTCAGTTGGGTCGGGGAGGGTCGGGTCGGTTGGGTCGGGACGGATCCGGAACGGTCGGGTCAGGTCGGGTCGGGGCGGGGCGCGGCGCGCCGGGCGCATCGGACGGGTAGCTCGCAGCGCATGCCTTGGGTACCCCTCACATGGGCCGGAGACTCACGCGGTCGCTGGGTCGGTCGAACCCGCCACACCCGACCGCGAGGTCCGCCGGCCCGCTCAGTCTGAGAACTCACACGGAGCCATCGATCGTCCTGTACGCCTCGGGACACGGGGGCTCAGGGCGGGTGGGGTCGGGTCGGGTGGGGTCGGGTCGGGTCGGATCGGGTCGGTTCCGGTCTGGTCGGGTCGGATCGGGTCGGGCCGGGCCGAGGCACCCCGCGTCGGGTCGGGTTCGGGTCGGGTCGGGTCCTGTCCGGTCGGGCCGGGCCGAGGCACCCCGGGTCGGGTCGGGTCAGGTCGGGTCGGGTCGGATCGGGTCGGATCCGGTCTGGTCGGGTCGGATCGGGCCGGGCCGGGCCGCGGCCCGCCGCGGCGGGCGGGGTTCGGGTCGGGTCGGGTCCTGTCCGGTCGGGCCGGGCCGAGGCACCCCGGGTCGGGTCGGGTCGGGTGGGGTCGGGTCGCTCGACCCGCCGCACCGTGATCGCATCATTTGGTCGGGTTAGATCGCCCCATTGTGCGGGTCGGTCATATGGGTCCTCGATCGCATCCCTTGTGCCCCTTCACATGGGTCGGATACTCACGCGGGTCCTCGGCACGCCAAACCCGCCTCACCCGCCCGCGACGCCCGTCCGTCCGCTCGTCCGAGACGGCACGCGGAGCGATCGATCGTCCCGCTGCACTCCGCCCCGTGATACGCGGCCCGCCGGTCGGGTCGCTCGGGCCCGCCATACGGGCCGATTCGGTCTCACAAGTCTTACGGAAAGGTCGCGCCGGGCGGTTCGCCTTGGCCCCGCCTGTCATACGGGTCGGCCGCGTCGCGCGCTTTCGCTCGGAGACTCATTGTGGGCCTCTCGGGTCGGCGAACCCGCCACACCCGTCCGCCGGGTCCGCTCGTCCGAGAGGCCGTGACGGAGGGATCGATGGGTCCCTTTGTACCCGCCCCATGACACGCCGGCTTCGTCGGGACTTGCCATACGGGTACCTTGCATCGTATCGGTCTCACAAGTCTCACGGAAAGGTCACGTGGGTTGGGTCTGTTCGGCTGTACCGGTCAGATGGGTCGGTCACGCCGCGCGCTTTCGCTCGGATACTCGATGCGCGGTCGATCGACGGTCAAACCCGCCACACCCGACCGCGAGGTACGCCGGGTCCGCTTGGTCCGAGACGCCACGCGGAGCGATCCTATCGGTCCCGCATACCCGCCCCGTGACACGGCGGTTTCGGCCGGTCGGGTCGTTGGGACCCGCACTGGTACCTCGCATCGGTTCGGTCTCACAAGTCTCACGGAAGGGTCACGTGGGTTGGGTCTGTTCGCCGCACTGGCCGTGACGGGCCGATCACATCGCACGTGTTTCTCGCTCGGAGATTCATTGCGGGTCACTCGGGTCGGGTTGTTGGGACTCTTCATACGGGCACCTTGTATCGTATCAGTCTCCCAAGTCTCACGGAAGGGTCACGGGTTGGGTCTGTTAGGCCGCACTCCGCCATACGGTTCGGCCAGGTCCGCTGGTCGCTTTGACCCATTATACGGGAACCTTACATTCGCTCGGTCTCGCCCGCCTTACGTGTGGGTCAGGTGGGTCGGGTCAGGTTATCCCGCCCTCATACGGGTCCGCTGAGTCGGACGAGTTTCTCGGGTTTGATGACTTTATATGGCTCACTCAGGTCGGTCCAACCCATCACACCCGACCGCGATATCCGCCGGGTCCGCCGGTCCGAGACGCCACACGGAGCGATCATATCGGGTCCCGTACCTGTCCCGCGACACGGAGGCTCCGGTCCGGGTTGGGTCGCTCGGGCCCGCCATACGGGTACCTCGTGATCGCATCGCTTGGTCAGGTCCCATCGCGGCGGGTCGGCCATGTCGCACCTGTTTCCGCCATATGGGTCGGAGACTCGGCGCGGTCGATCGGGTCGGTCAAACCCGCCACACCCGACCGCGAGGTCCGCCGGGTCCGCTCGGTCTGAGACGCCGCACGGAGCGATCCGATCGTCCCTTGTACCCATCCCGTGACACGGCGGCTTCCGCAAGTCGGGTCGCTGGGACCCGCCATACGGGTACCTCGCATCGGTTCGGTCTGACTCGCCTCACGGAAGGGTCGCGTGGGGTTGGGTCTGTTCGCCCCGCCTCAGATGGGTCGGTGACGCCGCACGCGCTTCGGTCGGATACTCAATGCGGGTTGCTCAGGTCGGTCAAATCCGCCACACCCGACCGCGAGGTCCGCCGGGTCCGCTCGTCCGAGACACCCAGTAAGGAGCGATCTTATCAGTCCCGTACCCGCCCCGCGACACGGCGGCCCGGTCCGGTCGGGTCGTTGGGACCCGCCATACGGGTACCTCGATCGATTTGGTCTTGACTCGCCTTAATCAACGGTCGTGTGGGGTTGGGTCTGTTCTGCCCGCCCTCAGATGGGTCGGTCACGCCGCACGCCTTTCTCGGTCGGATACTCAATGAGGGTCGCCAAACCTCCCATGGGTATCCACACTGTGGTGGGCAGCGCGCGCGGCAGGCCCACCCGCCCGCACATGACCGCACACGCCCGCCCACAGCCCCCCAAGAGGCCTCCCTAGCCGAAAAATCGGCTAAGTACGGGGAGGCCTCACTGTGGTGGGCGGCCGCGTGCGGGCGCTGGCCCCCGGGCGCGCGCGCGGCAGGCCCAGGCGCCCGCACATGACCGCACACGCCCGCCCACAGCCCCCCAAGAGGCCTCCCAAGCCGAAAAATTGGCTAAGTA
>NC_135848.1:6449586-6454586 GCF_029677425.1 Wolffia australiana | reverse complement strand
CGGCGCTGTGGGCGGGGCCGCGCGCGGCGCCGGCGCTGGGCGGGGCCGCGCGCGGCGCCGGCGCTGTGGGCGGGGCTCGCGCGGGCGCCGGCGCTCTGGGCGGGGCCGCGCGCGGGCGCCGGCGCTGTGGGCGGCATCGCGCGCGGCGCGGGCGCTGTGGGCGGGGCCGCGCGCGGGCGCCGGCGCTGTGGGCGGGCCGCGCGGGCGCCGGCGCTGTGGGCGGGCCGCGCGCGGGCGCGGGCGCTGTGGGCGGGGCCGCGCGCGGCGCCGGCGCTGTGGGCGGGCGCGCGCGGGCGCGGCGCTCTGGGCGGCATCGCGCGGGCGCGGGCGCTGTGGGCGGGGCCGCGAGCGGGCGCCGGCGCTCTGGGCGGGCCGCGCGCGGCGCCGGCGCTGTGGGCGGGCCGCGGCGCGGCGGCGCCGGGCGTGGCCGCGCGCGGGCGCCGGCGCTCTGGGCGGGGCCGCGCGCGGGCGCCGGCGCTGTGGGCGGGGCCGCGCGCGTGCGCCGGCGCTCTGGGCGGGGCCGCGAGCGGGCGCCGGCGCTGTGGGCGGGGCCGCGTGCGGGCGCCGGCGCTGTGGGCGGGGCCGCGCGCGTGCGCCGGCGCTCTGGGCGGGGGCTGGGCCGGGCATCCCCAGGCGCGCGCGCGCGCCCCCCTGCGCCCGGGCGCCCGTCGGCCCAAAGGCACCAAGGCACAGGCGCACAGGCAACAGGCACAGGCCACAGGCCCAGGTCCCAGGCCCAGGCGCGGCGCGGCGCGGTTGGGGCCCCATCGAGCCATCCTCGAGCCACCTTCGAGCCACCATCGAACCACCCCCGAGCCATTCTCTCTAGCCGGCCATGGCGCACATCCGGTGCGCCGCCAGCGCCCACCAACGGCGGCCACAGGGACGAGGGACGAGGGACGAGCGGGGGGGGTGGTCGACACCCTCTTCTCCCCAACTAACCGAAATAAAGATCCCCCCCCCTGCAACGCGTGGACCTAAAAGTGGGACTCGATCAGCCGTTTTTTTTTGGATCGCCGGAGCTCCGCCGTCCGGCGGCGGATCGCCTCCAAACTTTCAGAAAGGTGCATATTTTCAATGTAGAATCCAATGCAAGAAAAAACGCCCAGAAAAAATGAGTTTTGCTCGGAGATTGGCGGAGCACCCGTTTCGCCGCCGCTCGCCGCCGCACGAGCCCCCCCAAAGGCTTGGGGTGCGACAGAGATCTCCCAAACGGCTGAACGGAATGCGCTGAAATTTTCAGCAACGCCCATAGTTTTGACGTAGAATCCAATGCCACAAAAATCGCCCATAAAAAATGAGTTTTGCCCGGAGGTTGGCGGAGCACCTCTTTCGCCGCCGCACGAGCCCGCCCAAAGGCTTGTGGTGCAACGGCGATCTCCCAAACGGCTGAACAGGATGCGGTGAAAATTTGACAGCGTGTTCCTGCCGCCAAGAGTGACCTCTCAACAAAATTTCAGCCCAAACCCAGGCCTACAGCTCCGGGAAAATTGTTTTTAAGGTTTCGCTTCCAAAGGAACCCCCTTCGTCCGGCGTCAGTTGGGCGCCACATTTTGTGTGCGCGTCTGTGAGGTCATACTAGAGCGTCTCACAAAATTTCAGCTTAAACGGATGCGTACAGCTCCGGAAAATTTGTTCCCCATGTATTTTTCTCAAAGGACCCTCCCTCGTCCGGCGTCTGTTGGGCACCAAATTTTGTGTGCGGCTCTGTCACATGAAACTAGAGCGGCACACAAAATTTGAGCCCAAAACGATGCCTGGAGCATAGCTAACCAGGAGTCGAATTTTCACCTCTTTTTATACACCAAATTTGGGCATAATTTTTATTACATACAAATGGAGAAGAATACAACTTTTCAGCTCGAAACGAGCCTCCCCGCCGCGGGCGTTGTGCTGCTGCGGCCTCGGCCCGCGTGGGCCACCCCAGGAGCCACCTTGAGCCATCCGCCAGCCGCCGGGAGCCACCTTGAGCCATTCGCGACGAGGTCGATCGCGTCCCGGCACCCATCACGCTGGTCGGCCGTGGTCGCACGCGTTTCGCCATATGGGTCGGTCGCTCTGGTCGGTCAAACCGTCACACCCGCCCGCGACGCCCTCGGGTCCGCTTCGCCCGAGATGCCACTGAGCGATCAGATCGGTCCTTGTGCCCGCCACACTTGACCTTTGGGGCGGTCCGCCAGGTCAGGTCGGGTCCGTCCGCCGGTCGGGTCGGTTCGGCCAGCTCGGCCGGGTCGGGCCGGTCGGTCGTTCGTTCGGTCCGCCGCGTGTCAGGTCGGGTCGGGTCGGTCGTCGTTCGGTCGGCCGCCGTCAGGTCGGGTCGGGTCGGTCGGTCCGCCAGGTCGGCTCGGTTCGGTTCGGTCGAACACATCACAGCCGACCACGACATCTTTTGTGTCTGTTCGGTTCGAGACGTCACGCGGGGCGATCGCATCGGTCCCGTGTACCCGTCCCGTGACACGGCGGCTTCGGTCGGGTCGGGGCGGGGGGGGCCGGCACACAGGCCGGGTCGGTCGCACGGGTGGTACGGAACGGGTCGGGTCGTCCCCGCCTGTCATACGGGGATGTCACGTCGCGCGCTTTCTTGGCTCGAGACTCAATGGACCGCCCGGGTCGGTCCAATCCGTCGCACCCGACCGCGAGGTCCGTCGGGTCCGTTCGGTCCGAGACGTCGCACGGAGCAATCGTATCGGTCCCTTGTACCCGTCCCGTGACACCGCGGCTTCAGTTGGGTCGGGGAGGGTCGGGTCGGTTGGGTCGGGACGGATCCGGAACGGTCGGGTCAGGTCGGGTCGGGTCGCGTCGCACCGACGCATCGCACGGTACCTCGCATCGCATCCCTTGTGTACCTTTACATGGGCCGGAGACTCAATGCGGTCGCCGGGTCGGTCGAACCGTCACACCCGACCGCGAGGTCCGCCGGCTCCGCTTCAGTCTGAGAACTCACACGGAGCCATCGATCGTCCTGTACGCCTCGTGACACGGCTTCGGCCGGTCGGGTCGGGTCGGGGTGGGTCGGTCGGGACGGGTCGGGACGGGTCGGGTCCGGTCGGGTCGGGTCGGGTCGGGTCGGGTCGGGTCGGGTCGGGTCGGATCGGGTCGGGCCGGGCCGAGGCACCCCGCGTCGGGTCGGGTTCGGGTCGGGTCGGGTCCTGTCCGGTCGGGCCGGGCCGAGGCACCCCGGGTCGGGTCGGGTCGGGTGGGGTCGGGTCGGTCGGACCCGGCCGCACTCGCATCGCATCATTTGGTCGGGTTAGATCGCCCCATTGTGCGGGTCGGTCATATGGGTCCTCGTATCGCATCCCTTGTGCCCCTTCACATGGGTCGGATACTCAATGCGGGTCCTCGGCACGCCAAACCCGTCTCACCCGTCCGCGACGTCCGTCCGTCCGCTTCGTCCGAGACGGCACGCTGAGCGATCGATCGGTCCCGCTGCACCCGCCCCGTGATACGGCGGCCCGCCGGGTCGGGTCGCTCGGGCCCGCATACGGGCCGATTCGGTCTCACAAGTCTTACGGAAAGGTCGCGTCGGGCGGTTCGCCTTGGCCCCGCCTGTCATACGGGTCGGCCGCGTCGCGCGTTTCGCTCGGAGACTCAGTGTGGGCCTCTCGGGTCGGTCGAACCCGTCACACCCGACCGCCGGGTCCGCTCGGTCCGAGAGGCCGTGACGGAGGATCGTATGGGTCCCTTTGTACCCGCCCCATGACACGCCGGCCGGTCGGGACTTATCATACGGGCACCTTGCCTCGTGACGGTCTCACAAGTCTCACGGAAAGGTCACGGGTTGGGTCTGTTCGGCTGTACCGGTCAGATGGGTCGGTCACGCCGCGCGCGTTTCTCGGCTCGGATACTCGATGCGGGTCGATCGACGGTCAAACCCGTCACACCCGACCGCGAGGTACGCCGGGTCCGTTTGGTCCGAGACGCCACGCCGAGCGATCCTATCGGTCCCGCATACCCGCCCCGTGACACGGCGGTTTCGGTCGGGTCGGTCGTTGGGACCCGCACTCGGGTACCTCGCATCGGTTCGGTCTCACAAGTCTCACGGAAGGGTCACGTGGGTTGGGTCTGTTCGGCCGCACCCGTCGTACGGGCCGATCACATCGCACGTGTTTCGGCTCGGAGATTCATTGCGGGTCACTCGGGTCGGGTTGTTGGGACTCTTCATACGGGCACCTTGTATCGTATCAGTCTCCCAAGTCTCACGGAAGGGTCACGTGGGTTGGGTCTGTTAGGCCGCACCCGTCATACGGTTCGGTCAGGTCCGTCGGGTCGCTTTGACCCATTATACGGGAACCTTACATTCGTTCGGTCTCGCCCGTCTTACGTGTGGGTCAGGTGGGTCGGGTCAGGTTATCCCGTCCCCTCATACGGGTCCGTTGAGTCGGACGAGTTTCTCGGGTTTGATGACTTTATATGGCTCACTCAGGTCGGTCCAACCCATCACACCCGACCGCGATATCCGTCGGGTCCGCTCGGTCCGAGACGTCACACGGAGCGATCATATCGGTCCCGTGTACCTGTCCCGTGACACGGAGGCTCCGGTCGGGTTGGGTCGTTCGGGCCCGTCATACGGGTACCTCGCATCGCATCGTTTGGTCAGGTCCCATCGTCCCATCGTGCGGGTCGGTCATGTCGCACCTGTTTCCCGTCATATGGGTCGGAGACTCGATGCGGGTCGATCGGGTCGGTCAAACCCGTCACACCCGACCGCGAGGTCCGTCGGGTCCGCTCGGTCCGAGACGCCGCACGGAGCGATCCGATCGGTCCCTTGTACCCATCCCGTGACACGGCGGCTTCCGTCAAGTCGGGTCGTTGGGACCCGTCATACGGGTACCTCGCATCGGTTCGGTCTGACTCGTCTCACGGAAGGGTCGCGTGGGGTTGGGTCTGTTCTGCCCGGCCCCTCAGATGGGTCGGTCACGTCGCACGCCTTTCTCGGGTCGGATACTCAATGAGGGTCGCTCAGGTCGGTCAAATCCGTCACACCGACCGCGAGGTCC